>NC_142089.1:25181228-25411487 GCF_054644295.1 Miniopterus natalensis
AAGAAAATGGTGCAAGAAATTTACTGTGGGTCTAACTGGACAGAGAAGGGAGTGGATGTAAAAGGATCCCATTTGGTAGGGAAAAAATGGAGTTGTCCAGGACGAAGAGGTCCAAAGTCATGAAAGAATAGGTGTCTTGAGCACAAGGCTGTAAGAAAGGTCATGATAGGAAAGCAGAGTCCTCGTGTGCAACGAGGGAGGGGAAGCCACAGGAGTGGGTGCTGACACAGCGTGAATGCCAAGGACATTCGTGCTGAGGGTCTGGCCTTGTGAGGCTAGGTAATGGCTGAGCCCTGGACCCTGGTGGACACCAGCGTTGCCCAGTATGATGGTAGCACCCAAGGATGATGGGGGGTCGCGGGAAAGTCCTCAAGCAACATGAACGAGCGGTCACACCAGGAGGGGTGGAAAGGGATCTGTCTTCAGGAGCAGGGGTTTACCTGAGAAGGAGCACTGGCAGTCTGGAAGCCAACCAAAGTCAACAGGAGAGTGCCACCCTGCTCGGGACATGGGGGGTGGGAGAATGAGCAGCCTGCACTGGAGGGGGCCTCAAGGCCGGCAGATTGGGGGGCTCAGGAGAGGGGCTGAGCTAAGGTCATGCTCAGCTCAGCATTCGTCTATCACTCTCAAGTGTGTCTCTCCACCTCTCCATCTCTATATCCGTAGCATCTGGGACTGAGTGTCTACCCCCCTAGTAGATGCTCAATAAAAGCCTGAGGAGGGAGGGAGGATATGATGCAGTCCAATGACAGGCCCACACTTGTCCCGCTCTGTCCCTTACAGTACCCCATGAGGACAAGCTCCGCATTGCTCCCACCATGAGACTAAATGAGCAAGAAGAAACCGGGAGAATTATTGAAATGCAACGCCTAGAAATCCAGCACCTCAGAGACCAGATCCAAGAACAGGAGCAGGTCCCAGGGTTCCACCCCATCTCTGGCGTTCGGCTTCCCTCCCTCGGAGTTCGGTTTTCCTCCCTCATCAAGGCAGAATCGGACTCTCAGGTGCCGACCAAGTGACCCCCTCCAATGAGCCAGCTCCAGCCACACTAGAAGAAGCATTGCTCATCTGCCCCCAGGACGACGCGGGGCTGCAGTTCCTGCGGCCCGCCGCACCAGCCTCTTTCTCCTGCCCTGGGGAATTTGAGACTTGGGCAGAATAAAGGTGTTTGCCCACACTGTGTCCAACTCTTTGCTTAGACAGGGAGCTGGGGAAGGAGGAAGGGAAACGGGACCCTGAGGACTGGGGTGGGGGAGCGGGGGCTCCAGCTCATCCAAAGCCACTGCTGCCGGTCCCTGCGGAAATCACACAGACCTTGGAGCTGGCTTCCTGCCACTCCCGCTCCTCTTGTCCTCATGGGCGGGCTGCCTGCTCCCACTTTCAGAGTCACTGCCCACAGGCTGACCTGGCTTTCCTCTCCGCCTGCCAAGACAGGACCAGATAAAGCCTCCTCCATTTGTGTAAAGATCAGAGCAAAAGAAAGAACAAGGCAAAGTTTCCCCGAGCCTCCCCGATCTGCTGACCCTCTTAGAACTATAAGCAGAGCCCTGCCCTTCTCTCTCTTACCTCCAGGACACTCTAGACTTGTCATCCTTGTTCCGCAGGGTCTTGCCCAGCCCCTCCATTTCTGGGGGAAGGGGGTAGCAACACTCAAATGACACACTTTTCAACTTAAAAACACCTTAGAATCAAAACATCACATTTCACCTACAAGATGGGCCTTTGATTACAGATGAGGAAACCAAAGCCAAGTCACTAACCCAGGGCCATCTACCCAATGGCCTCCACAAAGCCTGCTCTGGAGAGGTGACCAAACAGCACCAGGCCAAGTGCTGGTGGTGCGAGGAGTATGACGTCTGGAGAGTCGAACCAGAAGTAAAAGGAGCTGACACCGGCCAGCTAAGCTCACCTAAGCCAGAGGCTGGCTGCGGCCCAGCTGGTAAGGTGGAGGTGGAAGAGAGAGCCCAGCCAAGGACAGCCGCACCCAAGCAGAGCCTGGCCCTGTGGCCAGCAGGTCAGCAGGGTGTTTTCTCAGCTGCACAGGGTGAGCAAAGCTCCTTGCTAGCAAATCCGGGGCCAGAGGAACAGTCTTGTTTACCTCTCCATGTCCTGTCTTGCGTATTACTACACAGACCTGTCGTTGGCGTTGATGGGGTAGCTGCTGCCCCTGAGACCTCCTTCCACTTTGCCTCTGCTGACCCCATGGGAGGTTTTCACCTCACAGTGCCACCTGCTCCTTCACAGGGTCCCTTTAGCCAGTTGACTCCTCACTGATGAAGTGGGCCTGGCAGTCACCTCCTCCTGCAGCAGCCTCAGGAAACTTGCTGGTCGCTCAAGTGGCCAGGCGCTGGCATATGGGCTCCACTCTTACTCTTCTGGTTACAGGCCATCATTGAGCTCTCAGGCTCATTCAGTTCTGGTGTGACCGCTGGTGCCTCTGGAGGCTGCCCTCTCTCTGGGCCCAGACATCCATTGGCTCCCGTGCCCTTCTTCTAGAGTCAGCATCGGCTCTGGCCAGACGATGTGAGCTCCTAGCTGAGCCTCTTCTGCCACCCTGTTCTCCCAGCACCAAAGACCCTGCCCTGTAGGAGGTTCTGGCATCAGCATCTACCTTTCCCCATATAAAGCGTGACTGGTCATTACCAACCAGCTGCTCCCAAGTAGTAAGTACCTGAGGGACCCTGGTGGGCCTCGGAATATCCATGTGTCCAGGTAAGACCCCCCTTGAGCTCATTGCTCTGGATTTGGAGTGAGAGGTGAGAAAGGAGGCATGTCAGGACTAGGAGTGGGGAAAGGGAGGGGAAACCTCATGAGTTCCCTGCCTCAACTCTATCTGGGACAGCTGGACCATGGGTCTGCCTGGGACTGGCCCCTCCTTGGGACCTCGCAGATAAATAAATGTCAGACATGTGCAAGAGGAATACACAGCCAGCGAGCCTGCCAGGACCCCTGCTCTCCTGCTCCTCCCAGGGAAAGGGACACCTTTATAGTGCTTTGCAAAGTGGCAACCCCACATGGTTTTCCCCCTGAGACCCAGCCTGCCCCATAGCAGTCATCCTACCCTGACTTTTTCTTGAGGGAGAGAACCACCCAGAGATGCATTGTCTAGTAAGGGAGCTGCGAGCCACATGTGGCAATTGAGCATTTGAAACATGGCTAGTGTGAACTGAAATGCACTCCAAGTACAAGATACACAACTCATTTGCAAAACTTCATACAAAATGAAAGACTGAAATAGCTCATTTAATCATTTGTATATTAAAATGAAAATATTTAGGGGTTAAATAAAAATTTTAATGTAGTTATATCTCTTTCTTTTCACCTTTTTAACATGGCTACTGGAAATTTTAAATTACATATGTGGCTCATGTTCTATTCCTACTGGACAGCACTGCTCTAGAGTCAGGACTGGCCCCCAATTGTCTCCACAGTACAGAGCAAAGAGAAGCATGGACAGGTCAAGCATACTTTCTTTGTGGGCTGCTAGTGGGAAGATAACTGATTTTGCTTTTCTTGTCTCTTTCAGACACATCAGGAGGAGAGAGAGCAAGAGGCATTCTTTATAACGGCCCAATCCAGGAGATGGGTGACGGCCTACAGCCATCTGCAACCAGCAACACCATTAGCCCATCCAGACCACGTGTGGTGTGTGGTGTCCAGTCCACCTGTTAGAAGCAGAGCCTTGGCCATGTCCCAGTTATATTTCAGGACCCTCCACGGGTGCCTCAAATGAGACCCAGTGCCTCACCACGGCATTCAAGGCCCAGTGCAGCCTGAGCCACACTTGTTTTTCAAGCTTCATCTCACATGCTCCCTGTTCAAAACCCACATACCTGTCAGTTCACACTTCTGTTCACTCAACAAACATTTATTGATTACTTCCCATGTACCAGGCACAGTGCTGGCTGCTGAGCTTGTTAGCAAAATGGGCATAAACCTGTACCCTCTGAGGACCGACCACATGTCTAGTGGGGAGTGATAGGTAACTAAATAAGGAAAATTATAGCACATGCAGCATGAGCTGTTGTGGAGGAAGGACAGGGACCATGGGTGCACAACAGAGGCACTTAAAGCAGCCTTGAGGTCAGGAAGGGCTTCCTGGAGGAGGTAACATCTCAGTTAAAGAATTCATGTTGGCCAGAGTGAGGCTGGGGTGGTAAATATCCCAGACAGAGGGAACTCTGGGTTCAAGAACCAACAGAAAGGGCAGATCAGGGGTGCGGAGCATGCTGAACTGAAGGGCATGAGTTCTGGCTGGAGGGCAGGGACCAGTGGCAATTAGCTGGCCTGGTGTGTATGACAGGGGCCTGTGAGCCCTGTGAAGGAGGGTGGCATTTATCTGGAAGTTTATTCTGCAAGTATTTTAAGCAAAGGACTCCTGTTTCCCACAGGAAGTGCCTTTACCCCTCCTCCCTATGTGCTCAAATCCTGCCTCGGGAGGTTTCGGAGGTTTTGCAGGAGAGTGAGCAAGGGCCTGTGGGGGCCTCGGCCCAGGGGAAAGTGCCACAGGATGGAGGGAGTGGGGCTTGGAGACCAGCTGTGGAATTTGGGGCTGAGGCACAGTCTGAGTCTGGATTTAGGATTTGGGGGGCTGCATTCAAGAACAGGAGGCAAGGTTGGCAGTGAGGATGGGTGAGGTCCAGGACCGAATCCCAGGAAGTGGAGCTGAGGTTTCAAGCCAGATATGGGGTTGGGATTTGGAGCTGGGACAGGAATCGAGTTTGGAAATGAGACTGGGGGTTGAGATTGGGATTCGAGAGCTTCGGGGGTTGAGGCTAAGATGGGGGGTAAGATCTGGGGTTGGAGCTGGGAGTTCTAGTTAGGGTTTGACACTGCAGCTGGGGCTAAAGCTAAGATGGGGTTGGGGCTGGGGGAATGGCTTAGGGCCCAGGCGCTGGGGCGGAAAGACGGCAATTCCGCTGCCCAGGTCTGGGAATCCTGCGGGAGCCCTGGGAGCAGCTGAGAGAAGCCCCTCCCCCAGGAATGCCTCTGCCGGCAGGAGCGCCACGTCGGCCAATGGGCTGGGCGCTGACTAGGAAACACCTGTCGTTGCTCTCCCGCCCCACAGGGCTCGCGGGGTGCGGGTTCGGCAGGTGAAGCACCTCCCCGGAAACGGAGCTGGAGCGCTCCAGGTGCCCGGCTCGGATTGGATCCAGCACCTCCAGGCTCCTGGTGAGTGCCCCTTCACCCCCCTACCCCCAGCCGCCCCACCTTCTCCCACTGGCTCACCACCTGGAACCTCGCCTCACCCCTAGCCTGGACCCATGGTCCCAGCACACCTGTGCAAGCACTTTCAGGCCGGTGAAGTCACCGCCTGGAAAAGTGGGACTGACTCCAGGGCCCCTCCCACGGCCCCTTCTCCACCTCCCTTAGGGGCGTTTGCACCTGCCCCTCCTACCCGGTTGCCAGGCAGCCCCAGCAGAGGGGATGTGGAGGACAGATCCCTCATCAGGGGTGTGACCCACGTACAGCCTCATAGTCGCATTCCTGGAATGATCCAGGACCTGCGTCCTACGTACACAGCAGGAGTCCTGTCCTGAATTGGAGGGGAGAATGAACATTGTCTTTCATTCAAAAAGCATGCTTTGGGCATCCATGCAGGCCCCAGAATCCCCACTGAAATTCTGAAATGGAGATATCAAATGCCCCCCCCCCCAGATGGATGTTTTTGCCCTCCATTTTAAGATAAGGAGCCTGGGCTCCAAGAAGGGATTCTCCCCCAAACCCCTCTTCTGACTAACCCACACCAGCATTCATCACATGAACCACGAATGTACCTGCTGTAACTGGGGCTCCTTGAGGGCAGGGACCCTGGCTGCTTTATTTTGCCCAGTTCTGCTGACTGGCTTCTCCAGCACACATTAAATGAGTAACCACTCTGAGGTCCCTCACCCAAGCTCCCATGGGTGGTAAGGACTGCAGCTGGGGTTCAAATCCAGAGCCCTCCTTTCCCTTTGCACAACTTTAGAAAAATCTTGGAGGAGGACAGCATGGGGGTGGTGAGAGGGAGGAGAGCTGGGGGACAGGAGGACCTGTGAGGAGGTGGGGTCAGGAGGGTGAAGAGTCAAGAAGCAGTGGTGACGAGGGCAGGGAATGGGATGGAGAAATGTTTAGAGGTGGCCTCGCCGGGATGTGCACAAGTGAGGAACACAAGAGGAGGAGCAGGTTTGGGTGAGATGACGAGCTTGGGTTGGACCTGTTGCATCAGAGGTGACTATAGGGCATTAACGTGACAGTTGACTTATGGGCCTGGAGCTTGGGAGGAGATCGGGGTTTGGGGGGCCTGCGGTGACTTAGGAACCAGCAGCCATGGATGTGAGATTGGATGAGGTGTTAGGGGAAGGAGGGTGTTAGGGATTAGGTCCTAACCTGCAGAGAAGGAGCCACAGCCCTAAGAGAGAAGATTCAGGGTCTGGCTGCTGGTTGCAGAGGGTTAAGTCATCGCCCCCTCCCTCCCCACCACCCTCCCCCCAGGAGCTAGCGGTGACAGCTGAAGCCATGTGAGTTGGATCCTGAATGAGGCTTTATCTCCGGCCTTTCGTCATCGTCCACCATGGCACCAGCTCCCTCGGCCAGCCGGGATGGGACAGGCAACTGAGAGAGCCAGAGAGGTCAGAGGCTGGGCAAGGGGGGTTCCCTGGAGGGGTGGGGGTACTTTATATGGGGAAACTCTCTGGGGTCATTGGGTTGGCATTCCCAAGTGGCAGCGCTAGGGAGGGGGCTTTCCTGGGGCGTGTTCCAGGGGACACAGGAGGATTCCCAGGGATCGTCACCACAGCCCCCAGGAGAGACCATGGGGGCAGGTGGGCTGGGGAGGTAACAACTGTGATTCTCCCCCTCAGGTGATGGTGACATCACCCTGGACTGTGAGAGGACTAGGACTCTGGGCTTCCAGCTGCCAAGCAGGTGGTAGGGGCTCCGGGCCATGATCCGCACCCTCTAACCGCTGGTGCTGCCCTCTGCCCTCACTTCCACCAGACCGGCCATGTCTGAGGCAGAGGCTCAAGCCCCGGGTCGGGGGCTGCCCCCAGATGTGCTGGCAGAGCAGGTGGAGTTATGGTGGTCCCAGCAGCCGCGGCGCTCGGCGCTCTGCTTTGCCATGGCGGTGGGCCTGGTGGCTGGCTGTGGGGCCGGGGGCGTGGCACTGCTCGCCTCCACCAGCAGTCGCTCGGGCGAGTGGCGGCTGGCCGCGGGCACTGTGCTCTGCCTCCTGGCCCTGCTGGTGCTGGTTAAGCAGCTGATGAGCTCAGCCGTGCAGGACATGAACTGCATACGCCAGCCCCAACATGTGGCCCTGCTGCGCAGCGGTGGCGGTGCCGATGCCCTTGTGGTGCTGCTCAGCGGCCTGGTGCTGCTGGTCACCGGCCTGGCACTGGCTGGCCTGGCCACCGCCCCTGCCCCTGCCCGGCCACTGGCCGCCATGCTGTCCGTGGGCGTTGCCCTAGCTGCCTCTGGCTCACTCTTGCTCCTGGGCCTGCTGCTGTATCAGGTGGGTGTGAGCGGACACTGCCCTCCCGTCCGCGCAGCCACCCCCTCCAGCCACAGGGATCACAGCGGCAGTGGCAGCATCTTCAGCATCTCAGGACGGCTGTCTGCTGGCCGGCGTCACGAGACCACGTCCAGCATCGCCAGCCTCATCTGACCACGCCGGAGCCCTTGCCACAGCCTGCCTCGGCCTCCACAGCGCTGCCGGGGCACGCGGGAGTGAGCGTGCGTGCCACTGCATGTGCACGTGTCCCAGGACCGTCCAGCCCTTCTGGGGGATTATGTGATGCGTGATGAGACACTGAGTGTCCCCACACAGCCACACCGTGGGAAGGGGAGTGTCTTCTTGGAACTGGGTGCTGTGTCCATGGAACTGTCAGAGGCTGCCTGTCTGTATCTGGGTCTCCAGGCATAGAAGTGTCTGGGATTCCTGGAGATTCTTGGCTCCTATTTCCAACACCCCTCCAAGGCAACCCTGCCCTCCAACACTCATCAGGGGCTTCCCCAGGAGTGACTATTTCCCACCCCAGAGACTGCACCAAGTCTTCACTGAGGAGAGTCACTGGTGACAAAGTAGAGAGAACACAGGCCCTAGAATGTGACAAGCCTTGATTGAAATCCCCCCTCTGCCACTTCCCAGCTGGGAAACTTGGGCAAGTGACTTAACCTCTCTGAGCCTCAGTTTTTGAGTCATGGTCATGGTCATGAGGATCAAGTGACATGTATGGAACTGGTACGGTACAGATGTGCAATAAAAGTGGTGGCTGCTATTATTGTTACTGTCTTTACATCCGCATCCCACCTAGAGACCCTTCCTTCCTTTTCCCCACACCCGCCCCATCCAGAGTGAACACTCCATGCCTTTCTCCGTGACAAAAGCACCTTGAAGGTGTCTTCAGTAAGGCCTGTGGTTTCTCCTCTCAGGTACTATGAAGCCAAAGGGGAGATGGCGGTTGGGGGAGCTCAGCTTCAGGAAGGTGGTGGGTTTCTGGTCCCAGGGAGGGAAGTGAGCTGAGTCCTTGGCATTTGTTCACGTGCTGGTTCAAGATGAAGCCTTGCCCAGCAAGGCGTGGCTCAGCAGTTGAGCACCGACCTAGGATTCAGGAGATCGCGGTTCAATTCCCAGTCAGGGCACATGCCCTGGTTGTGGCTTGATCCCCAGTCGAGGGCGTACAGAAGGCAGCCAATCAATGACAACTCTCTCATCATTGATGTTTCAACTCTCTCTCTCAAATCAATAAAGATATATTTTTTAAAAAAAGAAAAAGATGAAGCCTCAAGTATTGGGGTTTTTATCTGCTGGTTGCTCGAAAGGCCGCAGCTCCCCACCCCACCTCTGAAACCAGAACATCCTGGTCCCTGTAGTTGCTGCACTGGCTGGCCTGCCTCTGGGTTCCTGGGCATGAGAGGGCTATTCAAAACCCCTTGGGTGGTAAGAGTCACTTCCTGAGGTGCACCCTGGAAGGGATCTCCCCTTCTATGGCGCAGGAGCACTTCCTGGGTGCCCAGGGCAAAGTTCCACGGGGAGAGTGCTCTGTGCTCAAGAGCATTTCATCACTTCCTGCTTCACAAGGTGCAGATTACATGCAGCCCCTCAGCAGATAGCAAGGTCTGGACCAGAGGTGTCTCCTAAGAGGTGTTAAATGTAGACCTACAAAGGTCCAGCAAGAGAATATTGCTTTCAGCTGCCAAGGTCAAGGGCCTTAGGATTAAGACTGGTTGTGGGAGGAACCATTGTGGGGAGCTATTGCCCACAGGCAAACAGCTAACAGTTGTACATGCTGGCTCTGGTCCACTTCACTTATATAACTCGTTTAATCCGTCTAACAACCTGTGAGGCAAGTACTCTTATGATCCCCATTTTACTAAGTAGAAAATATAGCGCTGAGGGAGTAAATAACTCGCCTAAGATCACACGGCCCATAAATGCAGAGCTGGGATTTGAATCCAGGGACTCTCAGCTCTCAACTCACCTGCTATGCTGCTGGGGCTTCTTAAACTTCATATCTGTGGCTTGTGTGACCCCTGTCTTCGGCCTCCAGATATGGACAAGGGATCTGGCTCTGCTTTGGGGACAGCAGGACAAGGCAGCCGGGAGCTGGGTTGTCCTCTGCAGTCAGGTCTGGGTTGGGGTTCCCAGGACAGAGTGGGTAGTGGCAGCTGCTGGGGGATACAGTTCAGGGTGCAAGGCCAGAGCAGAGGCAGGCTGGGGCCAGGTCCTAAGCCAGGGGAGGGCAGACCATAGCCAGTGCTGGCTGAGTCCCAGGCTTCCCAGCACTTTCAGCATCCCTGGGCTCTTGAGCCTGTGGACCCAGGTCACGTGCCCTATTTGTGCACGGGGCCAGGCATGTGGAGCACAATGGCAATGATTCCTCAGAGGAATCCAGCAAGGCCACTCAGGCCAAGGTCCAAGGTACTCATGACCCCAGGGTCCTGCTCAGCCAGGCTTGCCCCCAGCAGGTTCTGGGAGGGAGCCCTCACTGCCGACCCTGGCTGGGTGCAGGGTTTAGGAAAAACAAATGCTCATCTGGGATCAGGCCCATACCTGGATCCCTCACATTCTGACTCAGTTCCCAAATAATGCATGAAAACGGGGCCAGCTAAGCTGCTTTCTGGCCCAGAACTGCAGGTGAGACAGCCCTTCCAGGTGGGCCTTTGGGAGCATTAGGTCAGGGACAGACCCACTGCAATTGCAACAGCTCTTCCCTCAGAGGCCAGAAGATGTCCTTGGTCCCTTAGTTCATCTGCTCAGGATCGTTTTCCAGGTCTCAGGCTGGGGCAGGTCCGACCATCTCTGGACTCAGGAGAAAACGCTGGAGTTGGGGCTGTGTGTGCTGGGCTCCCCTCCTCCCTGGCTGCCTCTCACTTGCTGACAAACCCTTAGATGTCAGCATTTCCCTATTCAGTTCTCATTGCCTCTCAACTCCACTCCCATGACCTAAATCACTCCCAGAGTTTCAGTGATCCTATCAGGGATGACTATTCCCAAGCCCAGATCTACAGATGGGACTTCTCCCCTGTGAATCCCAGCTGCCCCTGGGCACCTTTCCCTAGAAATCCCACATCCGGCACTGAATGCTCATTTCCCAGAAACCTGTTCCTCCAGCCATCAACCCCGAAACCAGGGCAGGTCCATGGAATCCTTCCTGCCCCACACCTAGCAGCCAAGCAGTACTGTCAGCCCCACCTCCTTCAAATGTCTGGAATCTGTTCCCTGCACATTAGTTGCCTCTTAGTCACCTCTCTCTCTTGGTCTCTGCCCTCCAACCCATCACTATGCATCCAGAATGACTTTTCTGTCATGATTACATTGCTCCCTTGCCCAAGAAGTTCACAGATGAGCCTAGGTTGCTCCCAGACTAAAGTGCAAGCTCTCTATCTTGGCACCAAGGTGTTAGCTAACCTGGTCCACTCTTCAGCTTCAGCACTGTCATGGGCACCCCTCAGGCCCTATGCTCCAGCTCCAGCCCCCCTTGACCTCCTGCCTTTTTCTCAAGCACCTCCCTACATTAGTCATCCCTCACTTTCCTTCTCTGCTGGCTCTTTCCTCAAAGGCTAACACGGCATCCAGGTGGACACAATGTGGGGTGGTTGCCTGACTCATAACTATCCCTTGTCTGGGAATGACCTGGAACAAACAGGTGGGCTCCCCAAATCACATATGGGCTATAGGAGGCTGCTCCCACTGGTCACAGCTGGCAGGGCCTGTGGTGGATACTGGACCCAAACTGGGCCAATCAGATTCTCTCGCCTGTGTTACTTGAAACTTAGAATTGAGAGTGTAGGCCCTGGCCGGTGTGGTTCAGTTGGTTGGACACTGTCTTGTGCAAGGAGGGGTTGCTGATCAGATTCCTGGTCCGGGCGCATGCTCAGGTTTAATCCCGTTGGTGGGTGTGCAGGAGGCAGCCAATTAATGTTTCGCTCACTCTCACATTGATGTTTCTCTATCTCTCTCTCTCTCTCTCTAAAAAAAAAAAAAAAAAAAAAAATTGGGAGTTTAGGAGTCCCAGGCATGGAGTCTTATTGATACCCATAAATGACAGGGCATTAGAGGTACCATGACTGACCTCAGGCTACTGGGACCACCTGCTTCCTGATCTTCCTGAGCCAGCTGTCCCTTTAATTCTTTCCATTGCTTGCAAAAGAAGCAAAGAACCAAGCAAGCTTAACTGACTCCCTTGACCCAGTATCTGCACCAGCAGCTGTGAGCCTATTCTCCTGTCAAGTTCTTAAGTCTTTCACAGTCGACACCACTCCCTTAACTTTTACCTACTTACTCCTGAGCCCACAGTAATCCAACAAATTTTACAAATACTTATTTAACATCTGCCTTGTGCAAGACTCTGGGGACACAAATAAGACATAGCCTGTGGCCTCAGGGAGTTCACAGTCTAAGTTGCAAGGACAGGCACAGTAAGGGACAAGTGCAAATTGCAATAAAGATTAAGGTGAAATGTGGCAAGGGTAATGGGAGAGAAGCTCACAGGGTTTTATGAGAGGGAGGGACTCATTGGCAGCTGGGCAATTCCAAGCAGCAGCATCCAGCTATGTGACAAGGAACACTTTTATGCACAAGTTCCAGTTCAGGAAAATAAATATTAGCAACTTTTAATTTTTATTTGAAATGAAAATAGATTTTTTAATACCTGTGAAAAACAGAGTATGTTATAACTATTTAGATTACCCACTTTATTGATAGGAAAAAATTTCAATAAGAAACTTGGCACACTGATTTTTATCTGCTAAAATGTTGTCTCCTGGTATATAATAATAACTAGTTAAGTAGGGAGAATAGTAGGGAAAGGTAAGGATGGAAACGAAGAGGCTGACAGAGGCCTTATTTACATAGTTAGGTCCTTGGTAGGCTTTATCCTGAGAATAGCAGGGAGCCATTGAGGGTTATTGAGCAAGAGAGGGTCATTGTCACTTTGGTGGCTAGTGTCAGCAAAGCAAAAATTGCTCAACCCTTGGTCAGCTCTTAAACCTTAGCCACCTCCATCCCTGAGGTTCATGGCTTCCATGTAGTATTCACAATCCTTAGCTGTCAGGCATGAGGGGGCAGGGAATATCCAAAGACTGGGGCTCAGAGGGAGAATTGGTGCCTGCTACCTTCCGTCTCCAGCCCGCTGGCCCCAGGCTGAATGTAATTGTCCTCAATGAAGCCATCATCATCCTCATCTTCACCCACCTCTGGACAGATCCCCTTCCTTGTCCTGGAGAGCCGGCGGTGCTGGTAGCTGATACGGTATTTGCGACAAAGGTGGCATCTGGCAGCAAGTGCAATGAGGAGAGAGAGGACCACAGCTCCCAGCACAACCCCTACAAGCACAGGCCATGGCCGGGCCATGGTGCTTGGTCCAGGGGACGTGGCTGATGCCGTGGGGAGGTCCGAGGGCCCCACAATGGCTGCAGAGAGAGGGACAGCATTATGAATGGGGCTCCAGATGGGCTCCCTAGGGAAACCAAGAGGAGTGGGGGCAGGGTCCTTCCCCCAACCCCAGCATCTAAGGGGAAACCACCCCCTCTTCAGTTTCCCTCTCACTGCCACTCACTTTGGTTTGTGTCACTCATGGAGTAGCTGGAAGACACCTGTGAGCCTCAGCCTTGGCCAGAAGAGCCCTGGCTCCAAGCAGATCCCCAGGTGCCAGGCAGCCCTGGGGCACAGATCCTGAAACATACACATACATGTGGCTGTCAGGGGTGGCCACAGGGCACGTGTTGCAGGCCACACTCACAGCCATGTTAGGGTGCTGCACAAACACTGAGACTGGACAACTGTCCATAACCAGTTGTTCAGAGAAGAGAAACAAGCTGAGAAACTATTTGTAAGGAAATATTGTAGGATCCAGTTCTGGAAGCAGCTGAAAAAATAAATCAATGCTGGAACTTACGCTGAGCACACCTTATGATTCAGACACCAGGCACCATGCTCACAGCAATCTGTAAGGTGGGCGTAAACATAACCCACCTTTACCCTCAGCCCTTCAGGCGCATCTCTGTCCATTCACCTGTGCCCTCAGAGGGAGGCTGTATTCAGGGAGTACCCAAATACAGGTCACTTGAGTCAGGAAATCATCTGGGTGAGAGTCGCTAAGGCTGGAGAGGATCTGGAGAAGGGGCACCTGAATTAAGGGAGTATCTGGAGGAAGATCATGTAGGCTCGGATACCAGGAGGAGCATCACCTGAATCAGAGGAGTTGGGGTGGGGGCAACACCTGAATCCGGGGAGTACCTAGAGGAAGAGCAGCTAGGTTAAGGAAGTACCTGCTGGAGAACCGCAGGTGGAGCACCTGAATTAGAGGACTACCTGGGGAGGAGTATCCAGGGTGAGAAAGCACCTAGGAGAGAAGTGCCTAGTTTAGGGAAGTACTGCACCAGTCTTTATACTGATGCCTTAAGGAGACCTTCCCTCCGCACTGCCATTTTGTCACCAAGTCCGTCAGTTCTTCCTCTAAATATCTCTGGAATATTTCCCTCTAAATATTCCCCTCCTTTGCACCCCACTGCTACTTCCCCAGCCTAAGCCACTTTCATCTTGTACCTTAACTCTTACAATAGCCTCCCAGCTGGTCTCTCCCCATCTCTAGCCTGTTCCCCAGAGGGATGGGCCTAAAGTCCAGATCTGACCCCATCACTCCCGTTCAAAAATCCTTCAAGAGCTCCCCATACCAGTGCTGCAAGCAAATTCCTCAGCCTCACGATCCAGCACGTGACCCTCAGGCCAAACCCTTCTTCCTCTTTCCACAGTCCCCTCCCCCCGCCTCCCCACCCCCCACACAGCCGCCTCTCACCTCAACGCCCCTCCTTCCCAGCCACCCCTCCCTCCTCAGTTTTTGGAGTCACCATCCCTCACGACCAAATCGGACCATGCCAGCCTAGGAGGTTGTCCCAGGACCCTCTGGATGACCCCCTTCACTGTCCTACCCCATGAACTACCAGTCAGAATTGGCCAGTTACTAGATGGGCAGGGCCCTGGGGGCAAAGACTGGGCTGATTAACCTGTGCCCTGGGACTGCCAGAGAGCTTGGCACTTGGCTGCTCAGTGCCAGTTAGTGAGCTGAGTGAGGAAGAGAGCTGAGAGTGAATACGGGAGTGGGGGTGGGCAGGAGACATTAGAAAGGAGAGGTAAACGAGTAACGCTCATGAGCGCCTGCTGTGGGCCCCACGCTGTACGCTGAGTCCTCAAAAACTAAGATTTTGTTAAACTGAAATGAACAGAATTCAGTTTTACCTTTCTTTTACCCCTATTCCTTTCCTTCCTGCCCTGTCCCAGTGAATTCTTCCCAAGGACACAAACCCACGCCCACAGGCTGTCGCCCCACCCCCTCAGGTCACATTTCTCCCAACAAACACTCCCCCCCCCCCCGATCTTCACAGACGTGCCCACCCACCGTGACCTGTAGCTCCTTTCCTGCTCCCAGGGGCCCTCAGGGACTTGTGGGCCCCTCCCAGCCCCCCAATCCTTCCCTCTGCTCCCCACCTGTCAGAGCTGTGCACAGCCGGCGGGGGAGGCTTCCGGCGGGCGGGCAGCGGGGCGGGCCCGAGCTGCGGCCTGACGCACCTGGGGAGCCGCAGGTGGGCCGAGGCTGCAGGTGAGGCGGCGGGCGGGAGCCAACCCCACCTCTCCCGCGTCTGCGCAGAACCTTGGGGGCCCGGGACTGGGCCGGGGTGGGCCGGGATCCTTAGAGGGCGGGGGTGGTCCAGCGCGCCCCAGAGGGCGGGCACCGCCGCGGGCTGCGGCAGATGCTGATAAGCAATGAATTTCCGGCGACAGGTACAGAGTCCGGGGCTGAGCGGGGAGCTTTGCAGGTGTGAAGGCGGGGGCCGCCACCGGGGGCGGGGTAGGGCATGCTTCCCGGGCGCAGCCAGAGGGACCCAGGGCACTTACAATTGCCTGCAAATGTGTGTGTAAGCGCTCCTGTGTGTGTGCAGGGGGGATGTGCAGGTCAATGGCGGGTGTGAGTTCAGAGGCCTTTTGAGGAGTGCATGTGTGTCTTTGGGGGGGTTATGGTGTGTATGTGTATTTACCTGGGTAGAGGGTTCAAGCCTTCATCCAGAGCTCAAGGATCCTGTGACCCCACAAAGCTGGCTCTGAAGCCCCCTTTTGTTCTACTCCCTGTCCTTGAAGACCCAGTTCAGGAGTCACTTTCCCTGAGCCCTCAGTCTACCCGCAAGCCCCGCCTCCTCCGTGCCCTGTGCACCCTTCATCGCAGCATTTCTCTATCTGCTAATGATTTCCTCTGCTGCCTCCCCCATTAACCCAGGAGCTCTCCCAGGGTGGAGCCAAGTTTTGAGTCTCTGGGTTGCCAGCACTTGGCACAGGGCAGGCTCTCGGTGAACATCTAAGGGGGGAAGTTGCATGAGCTCAGCCTCACAGGCATGGGAATTCACAGGGTCCCTCGGGCCACAGCCTGAGCAAGAACTGCGCCAAACCTGTGGTGCAAAGTGGAGGACCTTGCAGGGCCTTGGATGTCTTAGTGTGGAATCTGAACTCTTACTACCAATGGCTCCTTCCTACGTCTCCCACCTCATCTGGTAGCTACCTTTCGTACTTTCTCCTCCAGCCACACCAAGCTGTTCTCTACTCCTAGAACCCACCATGCTCTCATCTCCCAGGCTCTAAATGCCCTGTTCCTGGGACCCCTGATTTCCCCCAACCCTCACTTCCAGCCCCTCCCCCTGCTTGTCCATCACCCACCTGGCTGATTTTCCTCCCAGGCCTACTCGTAGCTCAGGCCCAAGTTTCAGTGCCTCTTTATATAGATGGCCTCCCCTAACTCTCCCTAGTCTGGGTCCCTCCTCCCACTCTCTGTGTCCCTGCAGACCTGGCACTTCTCCCCCATTGCCCTGATCACAGGTATTGTGGTTTTCTATTTATTTGGCAGGGCCTCTTCTGAGCCTGGAAACTCTGGGGATAGGGTCTGCATCTGTCTCATTCCCTTTCAAATCCCCAATGTCTAAAACAGCAGCAAGAAATCCTGAAATAAATGAATGAGAGGAAAGTGAATCCTGCCCAGGGTGGAACAGTGAAGAGTCAGGAAGTTTGGGGATTTTGCTTTGATTTTGAAGCAAGGAAACCATAGGATTCAAAGGATATTCACTGAACACCTACCATGTCCCAGACCCTGTGCTGCTTTTTGGTTTTTTTTTTATTTATTTTTTAAATTTATATATATATAAATATATATTTATATATATATATCTTTATTGATTTCAGAGAAAGGAAAGGAGAGGGAGAGAGAGATAGAAACACCCATGATGAGAGAGTCATTGGGGATCGAGCCCGCAACCCGGGAATGTGCCCTGACTGGAAATCGAACCTCGATCTCCTGGATCCTAGGTCGACGCTCAACCACTGAGCCACGCCCGGCCAGGCTGTTTTGTTTTTTTTAATTGAGGTATTTATATAATATAACCTAATTCACATCACCAAAAATTCACCATTTTTAGACATTTTAGTACACAGTTTAGTGGCATTTAGTATATTCAAAAGGTTGTACAACCATCACTGTGTCTAGTTCTAAAATATTTTCATCACACCAAAAGGATACGCCCTACCCATTAAGCAGCCACTCATTGCCCCCTACCTCAGGCTCCAGCAACGACAAATTTGCTTTCTGTCTCTACGGATTTGCATACTCTGGACATTTTATACAAATGAAATCCTATCTGTGCCAGCTTTTGAATGAACTATTTCATTTAATCCTCATAGCTGCACTATTAGATATTAACTAGCCCCTTAACAGATGAAGGAATAAGGCCATAAGAAGGGAATTAGCATGAAATCCCACAGAAGAAAGCAAATAAAGGTCTGCACATCTATTGGTGAATTATTCAATGAGTGTTTATGGAACACCCATCACAGAGCCACAGCCCCCCACAGGCATGCATCCAAATACGGCAGAGGACAACCTACTAGGCGCCCCCGTGGCATGGAGAGCAGAGAGCAGGCTGGATCGCAGCACCCACTGGCCTTCAGCCCAGGGCTCTGGTGCAGTGAACAACCTTTACAACCTCCCATGGCAGCCCTGGCAACCATGTGGTAGGCACTGTGCTAGCTGCTGGCGACAGAGTTCCCACCACCATACAGCTTTCATTCTGGTGGGGAAGACAGAAAATACACAAGTAAAGAAAGAAATAAGATCATTTCCGATAATGGCGAGTGCTATGAAGAAAAGAAAATAGCTTCAGATGATAGGGAGCTGTGGAGGGGGCTGCTATTCTACATGAGTCAGAAAAAGAGGGGACTCACTGAAGAGGGGATGTTTGAGCTGAGGTCTAAATAAGGGTGAGATAGCGACCATGCTTTTCTGGGGGAAGAGCATTCCAGAAAGAGGAAGCAGCCAAGACAAAGACTGAGATGTTGGCTCGCTTGTTCAAGCAACATCAGAAGGCCGGCTGGATGGAGTACAGTAAGTGGGAAAACGTGGGAGGAGCTGTACTGGGGGGGGGCTGTCAGCTCACATGGGTCCTCATCAGGTCCTTCCTTCCATGAGATAGGAAACCATTGATGATCTAAGCAGAGGACTGAGGGATTCTCCTTCTATGGCTTCTGTGAAAAGAATGGATGAGAGGAGGCCAGGGTAGAAGCAGGGAGGCCAACTGGGAAGCTGTTGCTATCATCCAGGAGAGAGGGAGCATAGCCTCAGGGTGCTCAGGTAGAAATGGGGAGAAATGCTCAGGTTCTAGATATATATTAAAGGTGAAAATCTCCAAAGTTTTGTCCTGGGCAGCTAGTAGGATGGCGTTGTCATTTATTTAAGTAGGAAGACTCCGGAAGGGACAGTTTTGGGAGGGCAATCAGGACCTCAGTTTTGGACGTTAGATGTGAGATGTCTATGAGACATCCAGGCAGCATCCTAAGTAGGCAGTAGCATAAATTTGGCCAGAATGCAGGGGGAGATAAAGTCTTGAAATATAAATTTGGGAAGCCGCAAAATGTGGATGATTTTTAAAGCTAGTCATCTAGGTGTAGAGAGAGAGGGCTGAGGCTGAGCCCTGGAGCACAGCTGGAGGAGAAGGGGGAGAAGCAGGACAGGAGACTGAGGCATGGCCAGCAGCATGGTGGGAGGGAGACATGTGAGAGAGGTTTCCTAGAGGCCAGAGAAGAAAGTATTTCAAGGGCAAGGGCTTGGTCAGCTACATCAAATGCTAGTGATAAGTCAACTGAGATACAGACTGAGAACTGACTTTGAAATTGGCCACAAAGAAGTCACTGGTGACTCTGGCAAGAGCAGTTTCACTGGTGTTGGGGACAAATGCCTGACTGGACAATGCACCAAGTATGGGAACAGAGGAAGTGGTGACCACTTCTTCAAAGAATTTTGCTATAAAAGGAGCAGAGAGACTCTGGCCAGGTAGCTCAGTTGGTTAGAGCATCGCCCCAATATGCCAAGGTTACAGGTTTGATTCCCAGTGAGGGCACATACAAGAAGCAACCAATGGTTTTTCAGTCGGGCGCTGAGTGGTTTTTCAAAACATGTCTGGTGGCTCTGCAGATTATAACAGAGAACGTGGTGGCCCAGAGGGAATAGACCCTGATGGTGTCATCAAGAGCAACTGGAATGAGATTGTTGATAACTTTGATGATATGAATTTAAAGGAGTCTCTTCTTCCAGGCATCTATGCTAATGGTTTTGAGAAGCCTTCAGCTATTCAGCAGAGAGCTATTATTCCGTGTATTGAAGATCCAAAAGGTAATTCTGGCACTTGGAGACTACATGGGAGCAACTTATCATGCCTGCATTGGTGGAACCAATGTTCGCAATGAAATGCAAAAACTGGAAGCAGAAGTACCACATGTTGTTGTTGGTAAACAGGGAGAGTGTTTGATATGTTAAACAGAAAATATCTTTCTCCAAAATGGATCAAAATGTTTGTTTTGGATGAAGCAGATAAAATGTTCAGGCAGGGATTTAAGGATCAAATCTACAAGATTTTCCAAAAATTAAATACAAGTATTCAGGTTGTGTTGCTTTCTGCCAAGATGCCAACTGATGTGTTGGAAGTGACCAAGAAAATTCATGAGAGATCCAATTCGAATTCCGGTGAAAAAGGAAGAATTGACCCTTGAAGGAATCAAACAGTTTTATATTAATGTTGAAAGAGAGGAATGAAAGTTGGACACTCTTTGTGACTTGTACGAGAAACGATTATATTGTTTTTCTCAATATAGGGCCCAAGGTGGACTGGCTCACTGAGAAAATGCATGCCAGGGACTTCACAGTTTCTGCTCTGCATGGTGACATGGACCAGAAGGAAAGAGATATTATCATGAAAGAATTCTGATCAGGGTCAAGCTGTGTTCTGATCACTACTGACTTGTTGGCTTGTGGGAATGATGTACAACAAGTGTCATTGGTTATAAACTATGATCTACCTACCAATCGTGAAAACCACATTCACAGAATTGGCAGAGGAGTCAATTTGGGAGGAAAGGTGTCGCTATAAACTTTGTTACTGAAGAAGACAAGAGGATTCCTCATGACATCGAGACTTTCTACAGTACTGCAGTGGAGGAAATGCCAATGAATGTGGCTGACCTTATATAATTCCTGGGATGAGATGGTTTTGGATGCAGTGCTCGCTATTGCTGAATAGGTGATCCAAAATGCATTGTGCTTCTCTCTTTGGGAATATTTGAATCTTGTCTCAATGCTCATAACGGATCAGAAATGCAGATTTTTATAGCATATCGACTTTAGCTATGAGCTCTTGTGAAGGATGTCATTGGCTTTATGCTCTTTAGAGTTAGACTGCTGGGGCTGGATATAAAAGATGGAGTCTGTAAAATCAATCTTTTTAGAAAATTAGTTTCTAGTTTTGTAGAAATGGTTGTATTAGATGTTCTCTATCATTTAATAATATACTTGTGGACTAAAAGATATAAGTGCTGTATAAAATCAGCCAATTATGTTAAGCTAGCTTATCTCTCTTTATTGTATTTGTCATTAGCCTGAATAGAAGGCCTTTAAAATTGATTTTTTTTTTTTAAAGAAAGTATTTGAATGCATTTTGTTTGGTATTGTATTTATTCAGTTTGTTCTCTAGCCAATTCAGGTGCAGGTGGGGAGAAGATGGTTAGAGGGATTTAACCAGGATGGGGATTTGCTGGGCAAACCTGATGAAGGCAGAGAGGTAAAAGGGAGCCAGCTTTGTAGGCAAGGGAGTGGTTGCCACGATAGCCAGTGAAATCTGGGCTCAGTAAAGATGGAAGTGAGGACAAGGTGGGGAGGTGTGAGAAGCCCTGAAAAAAGCGTAGGATCAATGGACTTTAGGAGCAATTGCTGGTGGACTAGAGATAGTAAGTTGAATAAATAGGAAACGGTGAGCAGATGGTGGCATACAGAAATGGAGGTTACCAGGGGATGCCATCTTGATAAAGACAAGCCCGGGGATATGAACCATGGAGTGGTTCTGAGGTGGGGGTTTTAACTATTATCTGAAGCGCCTAATTAACTCAACCTTCTGCATCAGAGGTCTCAGGATAACATGCTAATCGCTCTACTAATAAATGGCGGAGGCAGGATTCGAACCCAGGTCTTCTGACTCTAGGTCCAGCATCTTTCCAGTTATATATCCCAACTACATCCCTCTGCTCTGTTAAACTGAAAATTTTTAACTTCCATGTTACCTGAAAGTCTTTTTGTAGGTAAGGTTTTCCTCAGCCAGAATTGCTAGTCAAAGACCGGCCTTGGGGCAGGGAGTCCAAACCACCAGGAGCATGGCTGCGTGGAATGGACAGCACCCCCCTGCCCAGAGTCTTGCAAGCTTTTTATTGATCGAGTAGGGGGGAGGGAGAAGAAAGAGGCAGTCTGAAAGAAGTTACCTGAGCTACAGGGGAAGGGGTGGGGGAAGGTAAGGAGGGCCTGCTCTGGGACGGCTGAGCCCACATAAAGAAATGCCCACTCCTATAGGCTGGCTGGGAGCAGCAGCCCGGAAAGCCCTCTTGTAAACAAGCAGGGGGAGGGTGCGCGCTCCTGGAGTGAGAGGGGGCCTGACCGAAATAACCTGCGGAAACAGCCACCTGGAAATCATTACAAAATTCCAACTAGCAAAACAGGAACATGAGAGGTCTTACGCTAGCCGGTCAGCAGCCATTAATAGACTAACAGTTCCGTCTCTTTCTCTCTCTCTGGCCACTGTGAATTAATTTAGAACATCTCAGAATTTTTTTCTTCTCAGCTCCTATGAGTAAAATTTGCCGTCGAGGTATTCGATTCCTCACAATCACTGCCTTTGAAAGATTTGATTATATTTCCCAAAGGAAATGAATGCTGAGCAAGCAAAAGAAGGGGGTGTCTGGGTCCCCACCTCGCCCCACTTCCTTCTCCATCTGACCCAACCCCTTCCTGTGGCAAACAGGGGGGGGGCGGAGGTTCTTAGCCTTGGGGGAGTTGTAGTCCCCTTTTGAGAAGCTGATGAGAACAGGGAAATGCATATGTACATCCAGTCACACATATGCTCACAGTCCTGGCATGTAGTAGGTGCCTGATAGAGGCCTGTCCCATGAATGGTTAGATTTCCAAGGGGCTCACTTGCTCCCTCCAGGTTAAGAATTGATGTTAGATTTAAAACAACAACAACAACAAAACCCACAAAACACAAAACAAAACAAAAAACAGCCCTGGCCTGTGTGGCTCAGGAGTTAGAGTGTTGGCCTAGCACCAGAGGGTCATAGGTTCGATTCCCAGCCAAGGTTACATACCTGGATTGCAGGTTGCATACCTGTCCAGGTGTGTGCAGGAGGCAACCGACTGATGTCTCTCTCTCTCTCCCTCTCTCTCTCTCTCTCCCCCTCCCCTAACCCTTTGCACTCTAAGTGCAGGAACCTCTCTTCTATTGTAACCAGATGCCTCTTTGAATAGGCAGAAGACTCCTTCTTTGCAAGCCTCTGGAGGGAGGCTGCCCATTTCCTCTTTCCAGTCACTTCCAGCCTCCTGGATGTAGAGTCAGCACCTCTGTAGGACACCCTCCATTCCTCCTCCTTTATTCAGCCCTCGCCTTCCCCGGAGGTTGGTCTTTCCCCACTCCTGGCCTGCCATTGATGCCATCCTGGAGATGCCCCAGCATTCAGAACATGGTGGGATTAGTCCCAGAGGGGACTGGGCTTGAAGCTTGGCGAAAACAAGCCCCCTGACGCAGCCACCACTGAGAAGTCACCCCTCACTAAGGTAAGTTCAGAGGTCACATCCCCAGAGGAGCTTCCCAGACCCAGGCTGAGACGAAGGCAATGCCTCAAGATTGCAGCTTCTGGGGTTTCCTCACTTCCTCAAGGTGGACGAGTCGGTCAGGTATTCCATGAAGCCCTGAGGGAGAGATCACCGAGCCTCCTACATTCCCAAACACACCACCCTGAAACTCCAGTATAATTACCTCATGTGGCCACCTTATCAGATCCAGCAGCCAGGCTCATGGGATATCGTTCCGAGCCGCCAGCTCCATCTTGCCGCCTTGTCAATATATTCAGACATCGCGCGCACCCAGTGTGATTAGGCAGCAGCCTGTGCCCCCGTCTGTTCAGTTATCTCTGGGGTAACTGGGTCTGGGAGAACAGAGCACAGCAGACCTGGCAGGGAGCCCCAAACCCTCTCCTGAGGGGTGTCATGCCGGGCAAGTGGTCAGAGGTGGCAGGCCAGGGGACAAAGTGGCCCCATCAGGGTGCCCCCTCCTGGTCCCGCCTCCCCACGCAATGGAAATAGTCGTCTCTCCCACACTCCTGCTTTCTCATGGGTATCAGAAAAGTTGTTGCCCACCTGAGGCCCCTGCGTTCCTCTGGTGGCAGGCCCCACTGACGCCTGGAAGGAGGCGTCTCTCGCCGTGGGGACTAGAAGCCCACCAGCATCCCTTCCGCAGGGTCCAGCAAGAGTGGGGGTGGCAAAACCCCAACATGCCTTCAGGTAAAAAGGGTTAACGAAATGGTGGGAGTTGGGGGGCCCTGCCCTCAAAAGTTTCCCTGTCATCCCTGTGTCAGATGAATGAATCACAAGGTTCATTGTGCTGTTGCTGCTTTTTATCCTCAAACATTTAAAGTGAGATTGACCAACCAGGAAGCAATCCTGTGATTCACCCAGGCTGCAGGAATGTGTGGCTGTGGCCTGGGGTGGCAGCTTTCTCTCATAAAATGTGCTTTGTATTCTAAGTAGGCTTGCTGTGGTTGAAGCAGAAAAACAATGAGTCATTTGTGTCCTATGCTATGGGTTCTAGGATTTCTGAGTGACCTGGGGTGAAGCAATGACCTGGTGTACCTTATTGGTGCCTGCCCATCTCTGCTGGTCCATCTTTGCCTTTTAAAGAGGCCCCACTCGATCATAACACAGCACAGAATTGATCTTATTATTTTTCCAGAATAAAATCTCTAATGCTTTTTAAGTACATAATGATTGGCCTTCTTAAATCATTTTAAGAGTTTGGGGGGTGACATTCATAGCCACCCACCTATAAATGCTGGCAGAGACTTTTAACCTGCTTGCTATCTGGGTAGGACCATCTAGCAGGCCTGGTTATGGGTCAAATTATCTGGGTCGGAGTTGAGCTCTACCACTCAGCTAACCTTAGAAAGCACTGATGTCCTCATCTGTAAAATGAATATAATAATAATGAAACCTACCTCAAAAGGCGGAGAGTCCATGAAGGCGGCATGAGCACCGTTTCCTGCCACCTGCAAATGTTCCATAACTGTTCTTCATTGCGGGTGAGGTGTGTCGGTGCTCTTCAGAAGGCCGCTGCTTGCGTGATCAGGTAAATCTCATTCTGCTCAAGTTCAGTAAGAGTCTGTTATGTTTTAAGTAGGGCCTGAGTTTTGAACTGTCTGAGCCCTCTGTGGGGTGTTGATTCCAGCTTCTGGCCTCAATGGGCTCCTTGGGGCCAAATGGTTTTTGTCAAGCAGTTTGTATGAAAGGGAATTTATTCAAAGCTTTGTTGGATTAACTGGGGCTTCCTTTAAATAAGGGCTTGTTTTCAGGAGCTTTCTTTTTCCAACAAGGAAAAAGAATACAATGGATTCCAAGTAATCTACAGTCCTCATCGCAGCCCTTGTTTAAACACCTGGCACATCTCACAGGCCCAGAGTGAAAAACACGCTTGCTCGCTTGCTCACCTCAGGAACATAGCTCAGCCCGATGCTCGAAGAGCATCTGCTGACAGCTTCCTCTCACTATGGAAGTGTTTCCGGGAAGAACAACAAAAACTGTTTTTGAATTGACAGGTGGCTTTAGTTGCTACTGGAGTTAAGTGAAAGTACCATTGTTGCCAACTCTTAACCTAAAAAAAAAGGAAAAGTATTACTTTTTCTTTTATTTTCCTTTGCTGATCAACATGAACAATGACTTATTGGTAAAGTGATTTCAGGCAAAGAGAGAACTTAGGAATTGGGTCAACATGTTGCTTATTTCAACCAGAAGAAAATTTTGTAATGTTTGGGCAACATTTTACTTGGTTCTTCAAAAAGCAATCGTGACAAACAGTAGAGAGTTAAAGCACTTATGAAATATATAAAGACACCCGCATTTGGGGTTACACATAACAAAGAAATATCTTAAATACTTTTCAAAATATTCTAGGAGCCAAGACACAAGGGCATGCTTTAGGAGAACATAGGAATGTAAAGGGGGTGGGGGAGGCATATTGGAACTACCCATTTCCTTTAAAATCACTGAGGAAAACAAAGCAGCATTCAACTTCACATACTGACTTTACGGTTTATATATAATAGCTTGACTGAAACCCACAAAGCAAAGATGGAGCTCTCACTCTGTTTATTTTGAGAAATAACTGCAGGGACACCCAGGTAGTCCACCCTTGTCTGGCAGGCTTCCTTAGAAGGAGTCTCTGCTACTTAGAAGAGGAACCACTTCACACCTCTATCCAGATGGCCTTGATGTCAATTTGGAGGGGCAGTTGGAGAGCATAATTGCCTTCCCCTAAGTCAACCCAGCCTTAAATTTCACCAGTGGTTGTGTGTGCGCATTATTTGCATAACAATTTCACTCAAATGGGTCTCAATTCCACCACCATATCTGCAAGACTAAAAAGGCCATTTGTATTTACTTTTCTATAAACTTTCCATAATCATAAAACTGTGTTAACATGTTATCTTTTTCATCATCTTTGTCCATTCATCCATTGGATTTTATGTTTTTATTGATTCCTAATCTGTAAAATGAGTTATAAATATTTTTTACATTTGTCTCTTACTGTTGCCTTTCAGGGTTTTTTTTTAAATATATAGTAAATTTCATTAATCTTTTCTTTTAAGGACTGTGGATTTTGAGGCTTAGTTAGAGATGTTACCCCCTCCAAAGTTATAAGGTAGTTCACCCATGTTTTCTTCTAGTTCTTTTGTGGGTTTGACTTTTTTGTTTAAATCTTAGATCCATTTGGAGTTTATCTTAATATGCATGATGTAAACTATAGATCCAACTTTATGTTTTATAGACTGGCACCAGTTGTTGCAACATCATTTATTAAAAAGACCAATTTTTCCCGCTGATTTGAAATGCCACTTTTTATGTATGCTAAATCCCTATGTGCATTTGGGTCCATTTCTGTTTTTTCTCTTCTATTGGTCTATTTCAGTGCAAGTACCACAATGTTTTAATTATTGAGACTTTATATATAATATGTTTTATGTTCCAGCAAATATTACTGTGAAATAAATCACCCCAGAGCTTAGTCATTTAAAACAACAATTGTTTGATTATATCGCACAGTCTCCTTAAGTCAAGAATTCAGGAAACTCTTGGTGGGGAGCATCTCTTTCTCCTCTCGTAGCTTCGGCGTTTCTTGATGTGGCCTCTCTGTATGAGCTAGTTTGGGCTTCCTCTCAGCAGGTGGCTTCAGAGACATTGGACTGTTTACATGGCAGCTCAGAGTTACAGTGCAAGTGTTTCCAAGAACAAACTAGAAGCTGCCTCATCTTTCTGACCCATGCAGCATCACATCCTCTGCCTTCATTTGATGACAAGTGAGTCAATGCCATGCAAATCCTCTCAGTGGGACAAATGTCAAGGTCACACTGTAAGAAAAACGTGGCACAGAACAGACTGTCTTGGCCGATTTGGGAAAATACAATCTGCCATATTTTACTTTCTGATGGGGCTGACACATCCTTCATTGATCTATTTCAGAGTTTTCCTGGCTAGTCTTTACCAGGAGAAAACACTTCTCTTTCAAGTAGCCTTTTTATAAATCTGATACTTGAGGTGAATTCACTGATAATCATGTGTTAACATTTTTTCATTTACTTTTAGCATTAAAAAATAAACTTTTTTCATTTTCAAGAAGTACATTTAGGTCTAATTATGGGTAAGCTCTCACTATCAGATGTGACTCATTTCTGAAAATATGCTTCCAAAAAACCAAACAATAGGGATGAATGTTGTGTTTGGTGCGGGAGAGGATGGTTCTGAGATAAAAAGCACTGCCCCTGACCCATGTGGTAATGAATTAGAGTTGAAGACATCCTTTTGAACTCATGCCCCGCTTAATATAAATTGTTAAATAAATAAGTATTTATAGATATGTGTATATGCATGCATTGGTGTAAACACACATATTTCCTTGCTCTATCAGCTGAGAGGGCCTAGAAGCAATGACACCCCAACAGCAATGAGCACACCTGGCACCCTGCTCTTGGTTTCTAATGTAATTTTCAAAAGAAGCCAGAGGGCCTCGGAGATATGGTTGATTCTAGGATTGGAGCAGGAAATAGACAAGACGAGCCTGGAGTGTCTTGTTAGTGCCAGGAAGTAAGGCACAAACAACAACAAACCTACATTGGTGGGATATGTCAAAAGCACACAGGAGCCAAATGAAAGAGTTACTGTTGGCCAAAGGTGGAACAGTATGAGCAACAAAATAAAGTCTGAGGAACTGTTATGCTAAGAAGAGCCCAGGAGAAGTGACAATTAAATGTAATACGGCGTCGGAGATAAGATGCTGGAACAGGGAAAAGACAGAAGGGAAAATGGAGGAAATCTAAAGAAACTATGGACTTCAGTTAATAACGTGTCAATAGTGGTCCATTACTTATGACAAATTTATCATACTAGTGAAAGTTGTTAATAACAGGGGAGACTGGGTGTGGGGTATATGGGAACTCTCTGTACTACCTTCTCAATTTTTCTATAAATCTAAAAATGTTGTAAAAAAAAAAAATCTATTAAAAAAAGAATAAAGGCCTGCCCCCTCCCGCTCAGGAGAACAAGATTCACAGAAACCTGTAAGCTGTGGCCATGGGTTGTACAGCCATTGCCCCATTGCTTGCCCTGGGCCTGAGGAAGTCCAGCCAGACACCGCCAGCCCTATCCCTGACTTCTCATAGGGTCAAGGTGAAAGGATGAGGAAAAGGGAATTTCTCCCAGGACCACCACAACCTAAAGCACAAACTAGGTGCAGCTTTGGCCGGCCAGCCCTCATCCCTAAGAGCGAGCTCCCATCTAGCCTCCTGCCCACTGCCCAGCAATGTCTGCTGCTCCCTATTTTCCCCAGGTTCTCCCCTTGCCTGTCCCCAACCTCCATTCACAGAAATGAATGGTAGAGGCCAGATGGAAGTTGGGGGATGGTCCAACCTGGAGAAAAGCAGTCCTCAGCCCCAAATAAGCAAATACAGCAGGTCTCCCGTGGTCTGGGGTCCTCTGAGCGCCCCAAGGTCAAGTAAGACACACATTGATCATACCTAGCAAAGGAGGCCAGCACTGCCACCCTAATGCTCATCATTTTAGAGGAGGTCTGTCCTTCCCATCACCACACTAAGAAAGCTTAGAATCACTCTGAAGAATTGACAGAACTCCATTTTGAGGGAGTTTAAGAGTCTTGATGTGTTACAGCTAAAGTGCAAATCATACACAGGTCAGGAAGGCCAGTGTCGGGAAGGCCCAGTGTAGAGCCTCTATATGCCTGCGTGTGTTCTGAATGGTGTGGTGTCACAGAGTCTCAAAGTTTATCTAGAGCAAAAACCTCCGCCATTATCTGTCATTTTCTTTCTTTTTTTTTTTTGGTAACTTTTAAAGAAATTATTGTTTTTTCTTAGAGAGAAACATGGATTTGTTGTTCCACTTATTTATGCACTCATTAGTTGCTTTTTGTATGTGCCCTGACCAGAGATCAAACCAGCAACCTTGGTGTATGGGGACGATGCTCTAATCAACTGAGCTACCAGCCAGGGCTGAAGTATCTGTCATTTTCAAGAAGAGATGCTCATGCCCAAGTGCTCTCTGTACTTTTCCAAAATGATATCAGGCCCTCCAGAACCAAGGAGGAAGTTCCATAAATGTGTACTCTGCCTACAGCCCTGCCAGAAAAACTGCCCCAGCATTTCCCTTCTCCTTTTCTTGTGCCGGATTCAAAGATCTTGGCACCAAAATAAGCTCAAGTCTAAGGAATAAACCACATCCTCCCTATTCCCACTCCCACCTGAGTCTTGTCCAGAGAAAGCTCTTCCCAGCCTTGGACCTAGGAATGGGGTGTCTTTAGGCCTCTACAGTGAGGGTCTTCCCTGATCTTTTTTCATGCTGTCCCAGGAGTCCCGGGGCTTCCCAAGGTTTTTTGGAAGAGCCCCAGGACTAAGCCAGCTCAACCCCCTGTAGGGATTCAGCTTCCTCAGGACAGTGAATTGGAACCTGGCAGGTCCAAAGGAGAGTCAGTCTTCACCCAGGAACAGACTCTGGGGAATATGTTCCAGCCCCAGAGGGAAGGTTTGGGTTTCTAAACCCAAGTCATCTAAGCTGGCATCAGGTTTCATCCCCGCCCCAACCATCCACTCCAGGCCAGGGGGTCACAGATCTCACCAGCAAGCCCTGGACATCTGATGGCTCCAAGACCTCTCACCCTGCTCCCTGGGAGGACACATACACCCTGTGGGCATTCCACACTTGCAGGTCATGATGTGCTCTAGAAATTGCCATTGGTGGTGCCAGGTGGAACAGTGGTGCCAGGATAGCGAGAGATGAGGGGGCACAGCAAAGGCGAGATCCACAAGGCTTTGCCAAGGGGCTGGGACTGCCCCGGGCTGTGGTCAGCCCTCAAGAGTGAGCCCACTCCCTGGGCAGACTTCTGCATCCCAGCACTCGGGCACAGGCAGGGTTTGCTGCAAAACAAATGACATCAGGCAAAGAGCTGAAGCCTCCGTTAGTGGCTGGGCTGAAGACTAAATGCAAGACTCCCTGGGTCTGCTTAACTCATGCCCTTGAGGAGCGACTAAGAAGTTCTCGTCCCAGCTTTGCCTTGACCGCAGAGTGCCCTCAAGCACTGCAGCCTCAGTTTCCCATCTGTAAAATGAGAGTTACACAAGATAGAATCGAAGGTCCTTTTTGCCCCAGTGTGAGTTGTTTTGCTCCTCTCAGTGCATACATTCCTGGGCCCACAAAGATCCCTGTGTTACATACGTGAACTGCTCTCCAGGACACCCATGTAACTGTGTCCTGGGGCACATGAGGAATCAGTGGGCTGTACTGTGTGCATGCGCTGAGTGGGAGGGGAGACCCCAGAACAATATCCTCCCCCATCCCTCCTCAATAGGCGGAAACCACCGGCTCCCTCCCTTTCCTGCCTCCTGTGTGCTGGCAGGACTGAGGATTGAGAAGAGGAAAACTCAGCCCAACAGCCTCCACGTCTGTCTTCACCACAACCTCCCCCCACCTTGACTGACACCCATTCCCCCCTTCCCCGCCACCCCCTGCCTGTGGAGATCACACTGGGGGCCTAGAGGCCCAGAAGCAGGATCAGTCCTTCCTACCCCTGTCCCCTGCCACCCCTCCCACCCAAGACACCTCATTTCCTTTTCCTCCCCAGCAGCAACACTCACTGACCAGCACAGGCTGAGCAGCCAGACCCAGAGTCACTGACCACGGGCCTGGCTTGTCCTGGTTGGCCTGGTCAGCCTCCAGAGTATGGTCTGGCTGGGGCCCCCTTTGCTGCTCCCCATCGTCTTCCTGGCTTCTCATGTTGGTAAGTCTCCCCCAGGCCATCCCGCCCCCCAAGGCCCTCATTCTCCCCCCAGTAAACTCTATCATCACTCATCACTTTTGTCCATATTGCAATCAGCTAGAAAGTGGGATCAGGCTAGAAATCACTGCAGCCTGGGGTTGAAGGCCGGGAGGGGAGGGGAGAGGAGGGGAGCGAAGGGGGGGAAATTGACTGTGCTGGATCTTAGGATCAGTGCGGTACAGGAGGGCCTACAAAGTTTTCACCGAGTGCTCCTCTGGTCATTGTGTTGTATTCATTTAATTATTCACTTGACAAACATTCGTCAAGAACCAACAGTATTCCAGGAGCTGTGCTAAGTGGTGGGCCATTAGTTGAGAGGCAGGCAGCCTCCAGATCTGCACAGTGAGATAAACCGATGCTGACCTCCTATGGATTAGAACACAGAGGCTGCCTTTGAGTGGTTCACAGTCTGGTGGGGGACACAGGACATGGGGTGAGGGCTAAACACACAGGCATAAGGAGCTCCAGAGTAGCACTACTCCACCTCGGGCAGTAGATAAAAAGGGGTCATGAAAAACTTCACTAAGACCAGCAGACTTTGTTCTAGACAGCCAGAAACAGATGCAAGTTTCAGAGGCATGGATGTGCCTGGGAGAGAGGGTTCCTAAAGGGAACACAGCAGGAGGGGCAGTGTGTGAGCAGCAAGGGGTCCGAGAGCATGCACTCTATCCTGAGGGCAATAGGGAGCCAAGGGAGGTTGTAGGCTAGAGAGCCACAAGGTCTTAGACAGACGACTATGGAGAATGAGTTGAGAAAGGAGGGGTGTGGCTGTTGGGATGGCCCAGGTGAATGTGGGTGCAGTCTAGGCAAGGGCAGACTTGGAGATGAGAATGAAGTCAGGAGGCTTTGAGGAAAAAGGATTTGCAAAATTTTGTGACTGATTAGAGCAGCCACAATGCTTAAAGGTGTGGACTTTAGAGTCCAACAACCTGGCTCTGCCAGTTACTAACTGTATGACCTTGGGCAAGTACTTCTCTGAGTCTTCCTTCCCTGGCTATAAAATTGGGGTAATAACACCCTCCCCCCCAAGATTAGGATGATAAATTGAGAGAACATAAGTAAAGTGCCTGGCGTACAACTGACCTCCAATAAACATTAATTATTATGACAACAGGAGTATGCAATGACTCCGAAGTTTGTGTCTCAGGTGGCTGGTGTCATCCGCTGAGTCAGGGAGCACTGAAAAGAAGCAGGTTTGCCCTGGTCAGGTGGCTCAGCTGGTTGGAGGATCATCTCCAATCAAAAGGTTGTGGGTTTGATTCTTGTTGAGGGCACATACCTAGGTTGCAGGTTCCATCCCCAGTTGGGGCATATACTGGGCACATAATGTTTCTCTCACACATCGATGTTTCTCTCCCCCCAATTCCAAAAATCAATAATATATATGTATATCCTCAGTGAGGATTAAAAATATATATATTTACCCAAAAAAAAGCAGGTTTGAGGAAAGCTGATGGACAAGCAGGCCCAGGCTGAGAGGCTGTCCCAGGGTTATTGACCCAGAGGTGATAACAAAGCCAAGGGAGTGAATGAACTTGCTCAAGGAAGCCTGTAGGGTTATTATCACCCTCCTCTGTGAACGGAAAGTATGAGGATCCCTTGGAAACCAGGTGCTCGGCACATGGCAGGTGGTCATCAAATGCTAGCTTCATTTACTCCCGGTAGACTTTCGAAAAACGTTAATTGATAAGCTAAGAGGCATTTAAACTAATTACTTGGCAGTTCGCAGGCAGGGTCAGAGAAGGAAGGGCTCAGAAAGGTGGGGGGTCATGGGGCTGCGGAGTCTCGCAGGGCCAAACGTGGTGAGGCCTGGACTCCAGCTCTGCGTGGCCTGTCCTATGCTCTGCCTTACATCGTATGCCCGGCCACACTGAACTTGGACATGGCCCTGTCGCGCCGCGGTATTTTTCATTCCATGTCTCTGCTCAGGCTGTGCCCTCTGCCTAGAATACCCTTTCCTACCACTGACCTCTCCCCTTCGGAGTCTCCTCACCCTTCCGCGTCATCCTGCTCAGCTTTAGGGCCCTCCGGGGGGTCTCCATCTCCCAAAAGGCCTCTCTCCGTCCCCCGCGCTGGGTCAGGCCCGCGCCCTCCGTGCTCCCCGCAAGGAGCCCTGCCCCTGACAGGAGGGTCCAGGTCCGTCCTCCAGCGAGGCCGGGCCTACGGCAGGCGACGCCCCAGGGACGCGTGCCTGCGCCCGCGCAGCGCCTGCCCGGCCTACCCTCGGCCTCTGGCTTTTCGGGGGCCCACGGCCCTCTTCCTTCCTGCCCCGCAGCCACCGAGCCGCAGACCTCGGCCTCTCGGCCTTAAACCCCAGCCCAGCAAACATGTCTCGGTTTCTGGGGTGGCGGGGCAGGGTCCCTGCGAGGCCCCGCTCCCCTCGGCTCTGGCGGCCCGGCCTCGCAGTGGGGGCAGGGGAGCCGCTCCCTTGGCAGAGCGGTTTAGGAGACAGGTGGGGGGGCAGGCAGGGTGAAAAGGAAGCGGAGACAGGGGCGTCCGTCATTCTTTCCGAAGCCGCGCCGCAAAGGGAAGCCATCTGGCCGGGGGAGGGCGCCGGAGAAGGGGCGTCGCGTTTGTTTTGCTCTTTCGGGACGGAGGGGCCTGAGGAAGAGGGGTCGGCGCGCCCGCCCCGGAAGGGGCAGGAAGGGACGGAACGGAGAGGCCGCTGCGGTGCGGTGCGGACCCTGGGGGGGGGACCCCGAGACCTGAGGACTGCGCCCCCGCAGGCGCGGCGGTGGACCTGACGCTGCTGGCGGACCTGCGCCGCCCGGAGCCGCAGCGCTTCTACCTGACGTGCGTGTCCGGGGAGGCGGGCGCGGGCCGGGGCGCGGCCGCCTGGGGCCAGGCGCTGCAGCTGGAGAAGGACGACCGCATCGTGCGCACGCCCCCGCCCTGGCCGCCGCGCCAGCTGGCGCTCAACGGCTCGCGGCGCGTGACGCTGCGCGGCTTCGCGCGGCCCGCGGACCTGGTGGGCGTCTTCTCCTGCGCGGGCGGCGCGGGCGCGCGGCGCGCCAGCGTCCTCTACGTGCACAACAGCCCCGGAGGTGAGCGCCCCGGCGGGGGGCGGGGGGGGCGGGGCTGCCCGTGACCTCTGACCGCGCCCTCCGCCCGCAGCCCAGCTGCTCCCCGACAAAGTCACGCACACGGTGAACAAGGGCGACACGGCTGTGCTTTCGGCGCGGGTGCTCAAGGAGAAGCAGATGGACGTGATCTGGAAGAGCAACGGTGAGGGGAGCCTTTGAGCTGGTTGGGCAGGTAAACCCACAGATCCGACGCCCAACACCTCCACGGCCGTGGGCATCCCCAGCTTTGGCCCCTTACATACCTGTCGTTCCCATACACCTGTTACACACACACACCCTTAGTCCAGGGTCTCCTCTGTCCCGGACTAAGTCCATGGAAGCACCCGCATCCATCCATAGCTCCGAGCTGTCCTCCTCCTGCACCCAGAAGACCAGTGGCACCGTGGTCACCTACCTACCACCCTGTCACCCCCAAATTAGCACTGTGTTAAACCTTCACCTTTGACTCTCCCCAGGGAGCTAGCAGGTGCATTGCCCACATGGCGGGAGCAGCAGTCCCCCTGGGGAAGAAGAGAACTGGAACCAAGTCCCTGCGCAGACAGGGAAAGTCTAGATCAGTCCAGGTGTGCTGGGGCCTGGCCAGACCTGGGGAGCTCAGCCACCCCATGGGAGGAAGCTGTTCTCCTCTGTGGTCCCAGACATTCCTGCCTCAGCCCTCAGACCTGCGGCCCTTTTGGGTCCCTGGGCTCCTGAGGGAGGAGGACTCTTCCCTTGGGCCAAAGGGGCTTGTCTCCTGAGCTCCAAGCCCTCTGAAGTGATGTGGAGAGTCAGGTAGACCTGGGCTCCCTAGAGTCTCCATTCAGCCCTGAGCAAAGAGCCAAGCAGGACATGAGGCAGGCACAGGGACAATCGTCTAATATCACTGTCTGCAGGTACTGAAGGGAGACCTGGGAGAAATTCCAGAGTAGATGACAACCAAACTGTGCCCCAAAGAAGGAATGAGAATTAGACAAAGGAGGGACAGCAAAGGCAGGAAGAGAAACCAGCAGTTCAGGAATCCAGGAACGTTAGGTGTCAGGCAGGCTGTGGAGAGGTAGGGGCTAGAGAGCTGTGCAGCAGCCAAAGGGTGAAGATGAAATGATGTGCTAGGGTGTTAGTTGGATGTGGTCCTGAGGGCAGTGGAAAGCTACTGAAAAGGTGAAGCCGGGAGCTGCAGAGGAGTCTGCAGCAGGAAAAAAAACACTGGCTGCTGAGTAGAGGGTGGATGGGGTGGGGGGAGACTGGAAGTAGAGAGACCAACCACTTAGGAGGTGGGGACCAGGGTGGCGGGTGGCAGTGGGCCTGGAGAGAAGACGATGCTGTAGGAGATGAGCGGAGCAGACTGAGCAGGACCTGTGATTTACTGAGCGGCTGGTGGGTTGTGGAGAGAGGATGCTTCCCATCTTCCTGGTTTGGGTACAAACACTCACTGGTGCTTTCCCCCAGGTCGGATCACAGTGCATGATGCACATCGATGTGACCTGGGCAGAGATGAGCAGAGGGAGGGGACACCAGCTCTCACATGGTGCTGAGGCCCCTGACCTGCTTATGCCCCCAGGATCCTACTTCTATACCCTGGACTGGCACGAGGCCCAGAATGGGCGGTTCCTCCTGCAGCTCCCAAACGCACAGCCCCAAATGAGCGGCATCTACAGTGCCACCTACCTGGAAGCCAGCCCCCTGGACAGCGCCTTCTTTCGGCTCATCGTGAGAGGTTAGAGGCAGAGAGCAGAGGTGGTGGGTGGTGTGGGAGGTTGGGAGCCCTGTGAGTACTTCCTGTGGGTCCCTAGGGCTGCCCCACTCCTGGGCAGCAGTGGTCAGGTGGGTGAGGGTCATCCGCTGAAAGCCCATTCCTCCAGGCTGTGGGGCAGGGCGCTGGGGACCAGGCTGTACCAAGGAATGCCCAGGCTGCCTACATGGAGGTGTCTGCCATGACCAGGATGGCGAGTGTGTGTGCCCCCCTGGATTCACCGGTACCCGCTGTGAGAAGGGTAAGGAGGAGGGGAAGCTAGGGCCTAGGCAGGAGAGGATGCCTGGCTAGGGGAAGGCCCTTGAACCATGGGGATCGAGAAACCATCTTTAAAAATGAGAGTGCCAGGTAGGTCCGGACCTTGAGACCCAACAGAGGCCCCTACACCACATGCCCTCTTTCCAGCCTGCAGAGAGGGCCATTTTGGGCAGAGCTGCCAGGAGCAGTGCCCAAGTACATCAGGCTGCCGGGGCCTCACCTTCTGCCTCCCAGACCCTTATGGCTGTTCCTGTGGCTCTGGCTGGAGAGGAAGCCAGTGCCAGGATGGTATGCACTAACCTACCCTCCATGGTCCCTGACCCAGAGAGCTGGCCACAGGCTTGACCTGGACCCTTAACTCTGGCCCTGACTTGCATGCCAGGCCTTCCACAGTACCCTGCTCACCTGACCAGTGCCCTCTCCACCCTGCCTGTTATTACCCAGTCCCCAGTGTGCCTGTGTTGCCCCCTGGCCTGTGCCCTTCTAACCACACCCCTTCTGTTCCCAGCCTGTGCCCCTGGTCATTTTGGGGCTGACTGCAGCCTCCAGTGCCAGTGTCAGAATGGCGGCACTTGTGACCGCTTCAGCGGCTGTGTCTGCCCGTCCGGGTGGCATGGAGTGCACTGTGAGAAGTCAGGTATGAACACAGGGGTCTCAGATCCTTCAAGACAAGCCAACTTTCACCAGACACATCTCCCTCTTAATGCTCTAAGTCCTGCCCTAAGGGAGCTCATGGTCTGGAAGGAGTTCTCACCACCCAGCCTATACTATCCGTACAGAGGTGAACAGCAGCCCAGAGTGGGTGGTAGCCCAGAGGAGGCCCTGACCAGTCTGAGGCGGTCAGAGAGGGCTTCTCAGAAGAGGCGAGATCTGAGATGAAATATGAAGGACAGAAAGAGATGGCGGGGAAAAGACATGGGCAAAGGCTCGGGTATGAGACAGAGTAAGGGGAGGCTGGGGAGTGGTCAGGAGAGGTCACATCTTGAGGACTTTGAGTGGCAGGCCAAATGGCTTGCACTTAATATTATAGGGGCAGGAAGGAATTGTTGAAGAGGCACAAGGTAGGCAGAGTTATTTGAGAAAGGACCCTGGCTGCCGGTAAAGAGTGAAATGGGAAGCCCCAGGTGGTCTTTGGCAAGGCCCAGGAACAAATGAGGCCTGAACTGGTGTTCTGGCCACGAGGCTGAGGCTGTGAGGGCCCCGGTTTCGGTACGAAAGGATCTTAGGAGGTGAGGGGTGCAGGAGTTAGACTCTGTGGCTGATCAGGGGTGGGGCATGAGGGCCTCAGAGGCCTCACATTGGACTTCGCTGGCCTTCAGGCTTGAGTGACTGGGCAGATGGCAATGCCTCCACTGAGGTGCATGACACAGGACAAAGGGCACTTTGGTGGTCATGTGTCTGCCCCCGTGATGGCTCTAGAATGAGTGTCCTTTCTCTCCCCAGACCGGATCCCCCAGATCCTAGATGTGGCCTCAGAACTGGAGTTCAACGTGGGGACGATGCCCCGTATCAACTGTGCAGCTGCTGGGAACCCCTTCCCAGTACCAGGCAACATGGAGCTCCACAAGCCGGATGGCACTGTCCTCCTGGTCAGCCCTATGAGCCCAACCCAGGTTCCCCTGACCACCCACTTCATAGTTGGTCCCTCAGGGCTTTCTGCAAGCTTTACCCATGGCTCAAATGGGGTCTAGATGATTGTTGAAGGGTTGCCTCCTGTCCTCTGTCCCCTCATCAGTCTAGACAGATGTGCATCTGCCACATGGATATACATTGTCTTTGGTTTGTCCCTTACCCCTGTCCCTCTTAGTCTACCAAGGCCATTGTGGAGCCAGATAGGACTACAGCCGAGTTTGAGGTGCCACGTTTGGCTCTTGGGGACAGTGGGCTCTGGGAATGCCGCGTGTCCACGTCTGGTGGTCAAGACAGCCGGAGCTTCAAGGTCAATGTCAAAGGTCAGTGAAATCCATGGAGGATGGGCAGCAGGCAGAGTAGGCACTAGCCAATGCTGCTCAGACTGGGAATCATAGCAGGAAGAGCAAGTCTAAGGTCACAGCCCAGCACCAGGCAAAGAAGAAGGCATATGGTCCACCAGAGGTCTGGGCTGGGCAGTGTCAGGGTGGGGGCACCACTCAGTCCCACCTGGAAAGGACATTGGTGCCCAAGAAACGGGACACCCTCTGGCCTCACCCAGCCTCCTGTCTGGCTGTGCCTGTCCTCTCCACCTTCCACAGACACACACAGTGGCCTTTAGCTCTGCCTCTGGATGCTACTTCCCCCCCCCGACCCACGCATCAGGGCACTCAGTGCCAGGACAGGGTGACGTGCTCAACTTCCCAGAGGTGAAATGAGGAGGGAGCTGCCAGTGCCTAGGACTGCTCGGAACAGAGCATGCCCACCTGGTCTAGGTGTCCCTTTACCTTCTCCAGCACCGGGAGCCTTGGCCATGCACAGCCCCTGCCACCTCTTGGTTCCTCTGTCCCTCTGCTGCCCGCACTCCCTCCCCCACGTAAGCCCAGGCTTCCCTCTCATTCCTCTTTCTCCCTCTTCCCACCTGCTCACATCCTCCCCCCACCGCTCAGCACCTCCCCAACCCCCCCCCAGGAAATATCAGGTGGCCCCAGGGCTCCACCTCCAGCCTTTCTCTTCTCACCCTCCCCATGCTTTGGACCCAGATGACCTGGGTTCTAATCCTCACTCTACAAATTCCTAGCGTCATCACCTTAAGTGGGTTACTTAGCCCTCATAGCTTGTCTCTCTGTAAAATGAAGATATCAGTGCTCACTTGATAGGGTTGCTATGAAGAGTAAATTAGATGACGCACTTAAACGTGTATCATAGTGCTAGATCCTCGTGCCGATGCTGCCCGGGGCAGAACTCTGTCCTCCTTGGGCCCTGGCCACTCTTGTCATCTGTTGAAGTTGGTCTTCCCAGTCTACGTCCAAACCAAGACCCAAGGGTCTTTGTCAGCCAGAACACAGAGTCCTCTCGCATTTCCAAGGACTGGGGGGGGGGGGGGGCTTTCTGGGCTATGCCTTACTCTGAGTCTCTTGGCAGTGCCCCCGGTGCCCCTGACTGCTCCTGGGCTCCTGGCCAAGCAGAGCCGCCAGCTTGTGGTGTCCCCGCTGGTCTCTTACTCTGGGGATGGACCCATTACCTCTGTCCGCCTGCACTACCAGCCCCAGGACAGCACCATGGCCTGGTCTGCCATTGTGGGTGAGTGGGGAGAGAGCTGGGGTGCGACAGGGGTGTTGGGTAATAATGAGGAGAGCCCGGCTGGGCATGGCTCAGCAGTTGAGCGTTGACCTGGGATCCAGGTGATCCGGGTTCGATTCCCAGTCAGGGCACATGCCCGGGTTGTGGACTCAATCAATGACTCCCTCATCATTGATGTTTCTCTTTTCCTCTCCTTTCCTCTCTCTGGAATCAATAAAGATATTTAAAAATATAATAATAATAATAATGAGGAGAGAATTGAGGGGAGGGAGAGTGGAATAAGGGCAAGAGAGGGCTGAAGGGAGAATGGTTGCTTCTGGAAAAGACTGAACGATGTATATTGCTGCACCCCACCCTCAGTGGACCCCAGTGAGAATGTCACGTTAATGAACCTGAGGCCGAAGACAGGATACAAAGTCCGAGTACAGCTGAGCCGACCAGGGGAAGGAGGGGAGGGGGCCTGGGGGCCTCCCACCCTCATGACCACAGACTGTCCTGGTGAGAGGCCAAGAGTCATCCTTTCCTGTCCCCCAGGGGTTACTGTCCTGTGCACTCAGGGGTTGTCAAGCTTATCCACCCCACGGGCCCCTGCCTTTCCACTGGAGGTTGTCCCACCCTGTCCCCTGAGGATCACTGTACCGTTCTAACCCCTCACCTCTGGCCCCAGAGCCCTTGTTGCAGCCATGGCTGGAGAGCTGGCATGTGGAGGGCCCTGACCGGTTGCGAGTGAGCTGGTCCTTACCCTCGGTGCCTGGGCCACTGGTGGGCGATGGTTTCCTGCTGCGCCTGTGGGACGGGGCACGGGGACAGGAACGGCGGGAGAATGTCTCATCCCCCCATGCCCGCACCGCCCTCCTGACTGGACTCACGCCTGGCATCCATTACCAGCTGGATGTGCGGCTCTACCACTGCACCCTCCTGGGCCCTGCCTCGCCTCCCGCACGCGTGTTTCTGCCCCTCAGCGGTATGCTCAAGAAGGGGGGAAGTGCTCAGAATGAGGGGAGGACAGGAGACAGGGGACACATGAGACCCAAAAGGACACGAGAGGTTAGAGGAGACTGGATGGATGTGGAGAAAACCCAGGGCACATGGAAAACATGGGCATAGGAGGACCTACAACTTCAGGCAGACATGGGCACAGGGAAGACATGGGACAGGGCAACACAGGGCATGGGGGGGGGCACAAGGAAGACCTAGGACACTGGGAGGATCTGGAACACCAGGAGGACTTGGGATATAAGGAGAATAGGGGAAGCTGAAGCTTCAAGGGTGAAGAAGACCATAGGGAGAGGAGGAGGGAAAGAGGAGTTTGGCAGGGTAGCTCCCTTTCTGGGGTCCCAGAGGGGACACCACTAGAGTGGATGATCTGTCTGACCCCACAGCTCCATAACTTGGTTCTGTCTGAGCCCTGCCTTTCCATCCCCATCTCTTCAGGGCCCCCAGCCCCCCGACACCTCCATGCTCAGGCCCTCTCGGACTCTGAGATCCAGCTGACGTGGCAGCGCCCAGAGGCTCCGGCTGGGCCTATATCCAAGTATATCGTGGAGGTGCAGGTAGCTGGGGGCTCAGGAGACCCACTGTGGATGGATGTGGACAGGCCCGAGGAGACAAGCACCATCGTCCACGGCCTCAATGCCAGCACACGCTACCTCTTCCGTGTGCGGGCCAGTGTCCAGGGGCCTGGTGATTGGAGCAATATGGTAGAAGAGTCTACCCTGGGCAACGGTGAGAGAGCAGGACCCTTGGGGACTCCTGGACCCTGGGGTCAGTCTCAGTAATCCCTCCCTTCACATGATCCCCTGCCTTGGAGCTAGGGCATCCCAGGCCCCTCCCAACAAGTGACATGAGTCCTGGTACTGGGGACCTTGGCCCTTCCCTTCTTATGACCTGCTATCCTAGTGCTGGGAAAATCCTGTCGCTCTAGTTGCCCATTGTCCCTAGGCCTGACATCCCTGATCCATCCCTGGGACTGGGATCTCTGACCTCTCCCTCTGATGTCCTGACCCAGATGTCTCTATGATTTGTCTTATTGTGTCCAGGGCTACAGAGCGAGGGCCCAGTCCAAGAGATCCGGGCAGCTAAAGAGGGCCTAGATCAACAGCTGATCCTGGCCGTGGTGGGCTCCATGTCCGCCACCTGCCTTACCATCCTAGCAGCTCTCTTAACCCTGGTGTGCATCCGCAGAAGCTGCCTACACCGCAGACGCACCTTCACCTACCAGTCAGGATCGGTCAGTCACCTACCTGGACCAGCCCTGGGGCACATGCATGCAGACCCTATGTATATATGTTTGTGGGTGTGTGTGTGCATGTTTGTCACAGGTATAAAACTACACCTAATGATACTCAAGGGCATAAAATACAGTTTTCTTTATTTCTCTAAAACTAAACTCAGTTTATGAGCCCATTGCTATTAGTAGTGAAATATTTCATATTCCTAGTTTAAAATAACTCGGTTGTGTCTGTTTCACTATGATCAATTCAGGATCTCCCCCTTCTCTATGGAGGTGATCTAAGCCTACACAGCATGGTGATATCATGGAGGGGCACGGGGCTTCATGCTCGCCTCTGTCCTGGCAGGCCCTCCCCAAATTGGGGGCTGACTTCCATCTGCATACAGCTGTGGCTGATGGTCTCAGCCCTTCTCTGGCCTCCTGCCTACAGGCTACTCATTCTGCGAGCTACTCATCCCATCCTCCATCTTTGCAAATCCCAGGACTTCCTTGGAGAGACTTAAGGACTCTGCGGTGCTTCCCTGTACCTTGCGGAGGAAAACATAGCCTATGCCCCTCAGACACATTGCTACAACCCCTTATATAGCCGTTTCTACCACGCTAGAGTTGTGCTGGGCCTGCAGCCTCACCCATAGCTCCTTGAGAAAGGAAACACAAGCCTCCACTCTTCCTGGCTTCCCTGCAAACCTGCGTTTACTGTACTTCTGTCATCCTTAGGTGTGAGGACAGGGGGCTGGTTCATCTTTCTGCACCCAGGGTCACTTCATCTTGTCACCTCCCATTTCTCACCTCCCCCCACCTGTCTCTCCCACCCCCTGGTCCTCTGAGACCTGCACTACTTTTGCAACTTATGACCTGAACTCTGCCCTTGGTCCTCCATGCCTGGGCTCTTGATTTTTACAACCAAGCTTTGGCATTTCAAAAAAAGACCCTCTTCTCTCTCAAGGGCTGATCCTTGTGATAGAAAGCCTAGTGTCCAAAGCTATTGTCTCTGCCATGCCTTTAAAAACTCCTTTCAGAGATTCAATTGGCGTCTTTGTTCGGGCTGCGTGGGTCCTCCCTCTGCTGCCAGTGTGCACAGAAAGCTGCCACTGCTATGGTGGGGGAGGGTAATGGGTACAAATGTTGGGAAAAGGAGGAGGGAAAGCAGCCTTTAATATATATATATATATATATATATATATATATATACATACACACACACACATATATATACATATGTATATATATATATTTGCTGATATATATAAAGATATACCTCTGCGACATGTGCCTGCATGTGGGTGTGTGCCAAGTGTGTGTGCACATGTATATCCCTGTGAGCACCCCCATGTGTGCATGCCTCTGTCCCTCTGCTTGTGCTCCTCCATGTGCACATGTCCATGTGGACCTCTACATGGATGCGCCTGCATGGGGTACCATGGCTAGAACATGCATGTGCACCCTGGTGTGTGCCTTCAGCTGTCCGTGTCTCATGCAAATCCAACTCATCCTCATCAAACTGGGCTCACTTAGGAAGCCTCACCATCCTGGCTGTCTTAGCACCTCTTCCAGTTCTCATATTAGCAGCTAACCTTGTCCTGTTCTACTATTTCTTTTTTCTTCTGTCAACCTTGCCCAGGTGGCCAGCCCTTACTCAGTTTCGAGGAATGGACATTCCTCTTTGTTATGGTCTTTCTATCTTTAGGCCCCAGGGTGGTTTTAGAGCTATGGGTAAATGCCAAGTGGGTAGACGGTGGTAACTCCGCTTCTGCTATTTTGGAGAAGTCCCTCCACTGGCTCTCAGCAGCTCAGAACTTAGCATGTAGTAGGTGCTCAATAAATGAACCCTAGCCCTGGCCATTGTGGCTCTGTTGGTTAGGCATTGTCCCAAGCACCAAAGGCTTGCCTGTTTGATTCCCAGTCAGGGCACATGCCTGGGTTGTGGGCTCCATCCCTGGCAGGGGGAGTGCAGGAGGCAGCCAATCGATGTTTCAATCTCACATCTATGTTTCTCTCTCTTTCTTCTCTCTCTAAAAATCAATTTTTTTAAAAAAATTAAAATAATAACTAAATGAACCCTAGCCCACTGCCCAAGGCAGGAATCCTCTCCAGGGCATCCCTGGTGACCAAAAAAAAAAAAAAAAAAGCCTGGTGGTGGGGTCAGCTCCCTGCTTCCCATCACAATTCATTCCAATTCCTTTCTATTTTAAATGTTAGAAATATCATCCTCTCATTGACTCAGATTGTGGCTCCTAGGGACATTACACATTCCTTGTTTTTCCGTACACCTGACCCCCAGCCTACAGCCTCTCTCCCTGGACATCTGTCTACCCAGTGGCCCACCCATGGCCCATCTCCTATGATTCTGCCTCAGTATGTGTCCTCTGCTGTGTGTGTGTCCCTGGCTGACCACCGGGATGCCTTCTGAGTCTCCATTTGTCTGATCACTCTTTGCCTATCTGTGCCTCTTACTGACCCCATGTCTCTTACATGGACGGTCTGCCCACCTGTCCCATCCTGTGAAGGGCGAGGAGACCATCTTGCAGTTCAGCTCAGGCACGTTGACGCTGACCCGGCGACCAAAACCACAGCCCGAGCCTCTGAGTTACCCAGTGCTGGAGTGGGAGGACATCACCTTCGAGGACCTCATCGGGGAAGGGAACTTTGGCCAGGTCATCCGGGCCATGATCAAGAAGGACGGGCTCAAGATGAATGCAGCCATCAAGATGCTGAAAGGTCTGCTGGGAGTGACCTTTGACCCCAGCCCTGACCCTCTCCTTTGTCCCACAGATCCCAGGCCCCACCTGGCTACCCCCAGTAACTGACCTCAGCCCTTACCAGCTCATGCCCTTTCTCCAGAATTGTTTCTGGAGCAAAAGTGATACTGGATTCTTCACACAGAATATGCCTCTGAAAATGACCATCGTGACTTTGCGGGAGAACTGGAAGTTCTGTGCAAACTGGGGCATCACCCCAATATCATCAACCTCTTAGGAGCCTGTGAGAACCGAGGTGAGCCCCCAACCGGTCACCTACTCCTTCTTCGGAATCCCCATCACCAGCCATGTCCTCCTCCACATCGGTACCTCTTCGGGCGCTCCCGGTCACCTAAACATCACTACTCGTTCTCTCGTGCTTTAGGCTCTGTTTCTGGGTGCCTGCTGCCGCCAGGCTGCCTGTACCTAACCTACCTCCGTGCATCTCCCCACCTGCCAGGTTACTTGTATATTGCTATTGAATACGCCCCCTATGGGAACCTGCTAGATTTTCTGCGGAAAAGCCGCGTTCTGGAAACAGACCCAGTTTTTGCCCGAGAACATGGAACGGCCTCCACCCTCAGCTCCCGGCAGCTGCTGCGCTTTGCCAGCGATGCCGCCAACGGCATGCAGTACCTGAGTGAGAAGCAGGTGTGCGCGGGTGCGAGGGCAGGGCGGGGGCGCGCCGGGGGGCCTCGGCAGAGAGAAAGCAGCCCTCTGATGGGATGTGGGATTGAGGAATCCAGAGAACATGACCCCAGGGTGCTGGCCTGGGCGAGTGGGTGAGAGGACAGGACGAGAAGTTTGAAACAGTTGAGAAACATCTTGGTGGAGGTGTCACCCCACAGGAGGTGACGCTAATGGTGAGGGAAGGGGTGAGACTCACCAGGAGAAGGTCAAGGAGGAGCAGAGAGTGGAGGCTGGAACCCAAGTCTAAGGCTACTCTGCCTGAGTGAAGGGAGAGAGGGACAGCAGTAGTAGGGGAACATGAGTCTGAGGGAAGGCACTTTGAAGGCAGTAAAGTTTTGCATCTTTGAAAGCAGAGGGGTGCAGCTCAGAGGGAGGAGTTGATGGCTAGAGGTCTCTGAGGAAGGTGGAAGGTCGAGTGGAGAGCACTTGGAACTCAAGGGAGAGCGTCAGTTTAGGCAAGAGAAGGGCCTTCCGCACTCTCGTCAATTAAGGGAGAGGAGAGGTTGGGAAAGAGGAAGGTAGGGAGCATGTGAAGAGGGGGAGGTGCAATAAGGTCACCAGGGGAAAGCCCACCATTGCCCTAGCAAGAGGGTTACAACTGAGCTTGGCCATGGCCATATCACAGAAAGAAGGGATGACAGCAGCCAGCACTGTGATTTTTCTCAGGCAGGAGTCGCTGTTCCAGGAGGAGGCCCGGGTGGGTGGGAAGAAGAGTAAAGGGCTGCTAAAGAATTGAGGGCGGCCATGCAAACTGGCTGTGGGATCAGACCCCTCACTGGCTCAGGAGTCCCAGGCTCCCCCATCCCCAGTCTTCCCTGACTTCTGACTGTGCCTGCAGTTCATCCACAGGGACCTGGCTGCCCGAAATGTGCTGGTCGGGGAGAACCTGGCCTCCAAGATTGCCGACTTTGGCCTTTCCCGAGGGGAAGAGGTCTATGTGAAGAAGACAATGGTAAGTTTCAGTCCTCCCTGCTCCCCAGAGCCCTCTAAACAGGCCCTTCCTCCTCACCTAACCCCTCAAACCCACTCTCTCCCAGGGGCGTCTCCCTGTGCGCTGGATGGCCATTGAGTCCCTGAACTACAGTGTCTACACCACCAAGAGTGATGTGTGAGTGTGGAGCAAGAAGGGGTAGGAGGGCTTGGTCTCCAAAGGATGAACACAGACATGCCTGGACACATCTTAGACATGTGTCAGGTAGCCCAAGGCATGGCTTAGATGTCCCTAGGGTGTGTTCCAGGTGTGGCACAAGTGTGATGCAGGTGTATCTTGGGTATGCCTTGGTGATGCCCAGCATCTTAGTCAGAAGGTAGGGGAGCTAGCTGGAAGGACGTTTCGTCTTAGAAGGTGTTTCAGGGGTAGAATTAGGGTAGGGGTAGTTTAGAGCAGTTTGTCTGAGAGACTGGGGGATGCCTTAAAGAGGTTTGGGGATGCAGTTCAGGAATGCTCTCACCTTCCTCTCTAAAGGACAATGTCATCCCCATATGAGGACCTAACCAGAACATGACCCCTAAGACTCCTTCTCTGTGCTCCCCATCCTCAGACAACCTTCTTGGTACACCCCTCCCCCTCTCTGGGAAACCTAGCCTGCCCCACCCTCCAGCCCTGGCTCTGCCTATTTGTTCCAAGCCCTGGCCTACCCTGCTCACTGTCAACCACACTGACCACCCCTCTGACTATCACTTGCCTACTTCCTTCTTTTGCTCCCAAACCTCCTGGATGCCCTCCCCCCAGGAGAACTCCTATCCTGGCCTCTCCTGACTCTCACATGCGTGGAGGTTGTTACACTGTAAGAACCAGAACCATTTAAGAGCAAGGGCCTTGGAATCAGATTGCCAGGGTTTGAATCCCAGTTCTGTTACTTACTAGCCATGTGACCTTGGGCAGATAGCTAGCCTCTCATTGCCTCAGTGTCTCCATTGACAAAATGGGGATGACAGTAACTATGTGTGAGGGTTAGATGTATTAAATGATTGGTGCCTGGCCCACAGTAAATGTACGATAAAAATGTTGGCTATGATTACATTGAGCCTGGGAGGAACCATGAAGAAGGTTCAATGGAGCAGAGACCACAGCTGGCCAAGGCCAGATACTGAGAGAATAGACACATGCAGGGGCTGGGCTGGGCTGCAGACCTGGGGTAGGTGGACACTAAAATGCTGGCCGTGGGCCAAAAGGTAACTAAGTGCATCCTCATTTCAGCTGGTCCTTTGGGGTCCTCCTCTGGGAGATTGTGAGCCTTGGTGAGTCCCACATCCCCACTCCCCAGGGTGCCCCCACCTTACCCTTCGGGGGTGCTGGGCTGAGGGAGCTCTGTTCCCTCCTGCAGGGGGCACACCCTACTGTGGTATGACCTGTGCTGAGCTCTATGAGAAGCTGCCTCAGGGCTACCGCATGGAGCAGCCTCGGAACTGTGATGATGAAGTGTGAGTTGCCTCAGCCTTGAGCCCTGGGACCCCATCAGCCCAACTGGCCCGACCCCTCATCTCAGCAATGCCCCATCTGCAGGTACGAGCTGATGCGTCAGTGCTGGCGAGACCGTCCGTACGAGCGACCCCCCTTTGCCCAGATTGCGCTGCAGCTGGGCCGAATGCTGGAAGCCAGGAAGGTGAGGAGACTGGGGGTGAGGAAGACTGCTGCTCACCCTGCATGGGAGCCAGCATCAGCCGCTGGGGCCCTGTCCTTACCACTAGTTGCCACTACAGCTAGGCCAGGCCTCAGGATGCAGCCCCCCTTTCCAACTCTCAATAGGTTGGATATTAGGTCCTTCTGAACTTTTCCATGGCCATTGCTAGCCTCAGCAGCAAATCCCTCTCCAGGTCCCAGGTCCCAAACTGCTTGCCTGTCCTCTGCTGGAGGCATCAACCCATTCTCATCTAGGACACCTCTCCTCACCTATCACAGAGCCAGAGTGCAATGCATGAGTGGTCAGCTAACAATATAGGTGGGTGGATGGATGGATGGATGGATGGTACAAGAACTGAATGAATGAAGAGAATTCGTGGATGGATGATATAGTCACATGATATAAACATATGAATAAACACATAATTAAACAACTGAATCTAATAGCCAAGTGAATAAACGAATTATCAAATAAACAAATGAAGAAATATATAAAAATAAATGTATACATTTGTAAATGCAAAGAGTTCTTCATATGAATTAATGGCTAAGTATCTATAGGAATTAGTAAAGTATCTTAAGAATTAAGGAATGATCAAATAAATAACCATATAAATGGGTAAATTGCCAAAAATAGCTTTATAAATGAATGAATGTGTGAATGAGCAAACAATCCACTGGATGAGTGCGTGAAAAAGCTCCTAACAATTGTGTCAAGGGCCTCTCACCCAAGCCTCCAACTGTGGTGTAATGCCCCGCTGCTCTGTGCTGGTGAGGGCTGCCCTTGGCGGTGGGGCCATCCTGAGTTTCCAGCACAAACCAGCGTCTTTTCAGATACCCCAACCACATGGGAGTCAGGGACCTCCAGCCAGAGCTGCCCCCCTCCCTGGCCCCCACTAAAGCTTGCTCTGCTCCCCAGGCCTATGTGAACATGTCGCTGTTTGAGAACTTCACTTACGCTGGCATCGACGCCACAGCTGAGGAGGCTTGAGCCACCGCCCGGGCAGAACCCGGCTCTGCTGGCCAGAGCAAACCCCGCTCTCCAACCTGTGACTTCTGACCCTTGTGGCCTCTGACCTGAGCTGCCTCAAGGATTTTTTTTTTAACTTAAGGAAGAAACGAGGGGATCGAGGGAAGGGGTGGGCTTAGGGGAATTGGGTCCTCACCCTTTGAAGTTGCCCCCCTGCCTTCTGCATGACTCTTCAGCTACCTTCACACTCTTCCTTCTCGTTAACCTGCCCCACATGTCTTCTCCTCTTCTGCTCCCCACGCTCAAACCCCTACTCCGCCCCTCCACCGAGCCAGCACTCATACCGCTAACACGCCCTGTTCAGCTACTCCCCACTCCCGGCCTTGTAATCAGGAAAAATAAATGCTCTGAGAAGCTCCACCCAGTCTTCCTTTTACTGCTGGCCGATCCCAGGGAAAAGTTGAACCAAAGACAGAGGAACTAGACTTTCCAGGAAAAGAAATGCTGTTCCTAGTTAATGTTGTAGACCCAGTCCCTCTGTTGGGGTCGCCTCTCCATGATGGGTGGGGTTCTGGGAGAACCATTTGACACCTACACCACCCCTACACCTTGATCATATGAGAAGTCCAGTTTCCCCAGGTCTCTTCGCTACTCTCCAGCCCCAACACCAACATGTCTCCCTATATCTCCAGGTAGCTGCCAGCCTAGCATCCTTTGCTCTGTCCAAACAGAACATGCCAGGATCAGCTGTAGCCCAGCCTCAGCTCAAACTGACACCTCAGCACCAGACAGATTCTGGCCTGTCTGGAGCTCCCACTTTTCTTCTGTCTCTAGGCAGCCTTTCCTGGCTTGGTAGCCACCTTACTGCCCAGCTTGTGAGCAGAAGAAGGCAGAGGTTTCTCCCATCTTCAGCCAGCCACGGTAGGATTCCTGCACCTTCCTCAGGGTCCCAGAGCATGCTGGGAGGTGCTCCCTTCCCTGAAAGCTAGTCCCACATCCGACTCTATGCCATGTGGCCTTCAGGTTTGCCTATCCTTTTGGTTTGTCACTGCTGGCCTCTCCCACTGGTCCTTAGGAAACAACACTTGTCTGCTTCACACAAATTTTTTTTCAGTGAATCAGATGAAATAAAAGAATACACAACATGGCGATATAGTTAAGAGCACAGACTCCAAAATCACACAGACCTGTGTCTAAGTCCTTGCTATATCACTTACTTCCGTGTGACCTTGGTCATGTCACTTAACCTCTCTGAAAAATGAGGTTGGTGATAGCTACATCACTGTTATTAGCACTAAATGAGGTTACACAGGCACATTTTTCATGGCACTGGGCCTGGTACATAGTGCTCGGTGTCAGCAGCTAATACATACAAATGCAGGAAGATGAATGGGGGGGGGGGAGTTATCAGAACCTGTATTCCAAAAAGACCTGCATGGCTGGCATGCGGAGCTGCATTTAAGAAGAAATTAACTAGAGTAATTTGGAGGCTATGCAGGATGAGGGAGATGGGATTTGCTAAAATAAAATTTCATTTCAGATACACTGCAGGGATATTGCCAGGCGCAGGATGTGGGGATTACAAAGTTGTCCCTGCTGGGGACCAATATATAAACAAAAATGCCCCTGTGGGGTGAGAGATATGTAAACAAACAGAAAAATAGGAGAGTATGCTGTAAGAGAGGGAGGGTACCTGGGTAACACATATAGGAAGGAGATGGAGTCAGGAAAGCTTTCCCAAAGAAAGTGACATTTTGATCTGGGCCATGAAGAAGAAGTGGAGGCTCACCAGAGGAAGAGATCCTGGCAGGGGAGACAGCACCTGTGACGTGTGGATGTTCAGGAGCTGCAATGAGTTCCATGTGGCTGGAGCAAAGGGAGAACACAAAGAGGTGACGGGCCGGCCCGTGCTGGACCATATAGGCAGCACGAAGGATACAGGTCTTTATCCTAAGGGCAGAGAGCAGCTGCGGAAGAGCTGAAGCAGGGCTATGTCAGGGTCAGATCTGTACTTTTTGAAAGGTCACTCGGGCCCCTGTGTGGAGAATGGATGATAGAGTAAGAGTGAAGGCTAGGGAGTATGGCCGTAAATTAGATACCTGAGGTGAAACTGACAAATTCCTAGAAAGAAAGGAACTACCAAAATTGACTAAAAAAATAGGCAAACTGCATAGACCTATGACAAGTAAAGAGATTAACTTAGCAACTTTAAAAAACTACCCACAAAATAGCCCAGGCCCAGATGACTTCACTGGTGAGTTCTACCAAACATTTAAATAAGAATAAATATAAATTCTTCCCAAAAATAGAAGAGGAGAGAATAGTTCTCAATTCATTCTGTGAGGCCAGTATTGCCCTGATACAGCAGACAAAAACATCGCAAGGAAACTACACATCAATATATCTTATGAACAAAAATTCTCATGAAAATCTTAGCAGACAGAATCCAACAACATATAAAAAGAATTACATACCATAACAAAGTGGAATTTACCCCAGAAATACAAGGTTAGTTTAACATCCAAAAGTCAATTAATGTAATATATCATAGCAATAGAGTAAAAAACCAAAACCATATGATCATCTCAACAGACACAAAAAAGGCATTTGACAAAATCCAACACCCTTTCATAATTTAAAAAATAAATAAACTAGGAATAGAAAGAAACCTCATTGACCTGAATCAAAAACCCACAGCTAACGTCATACTTCATAGTGAAAGACTGAATCCTTTCCCCTTGTGATCAAAAACAAGACAAGGATATCTTCTCTCCCCACTTTTATTCAACATTGTACTGGAGGTTCTATCCAGGGGATTTAGGCAAGAAAAAACAATAAACAACATTCAGAATGGAAAGGAAGAAGCAGAACTATCTCTATTTGCAGATAACATTATTGTATATATATAAAGTCCTAAGGAATCTACTAAAAAACTATTAAAACGAATACATGAGCCCTGGCCAGTGTGGCTCAGTCGGTTAGCATCCTCCTGTGCACCAAAAGGTCACCAGTTCGATTCCTGGTCAGGGCATATGGCCAGGTTGCCGGCTCAATCCCCAGGAAGGGGGCTTAAGGGAGGCAGCCAATCAATGCCTCTCTCACATCGATATTTTGCTTTCTTTCTCTCCCCCCACCCTCTCTAAAAGTAAAAACATTTTTAAAAATCTTTAAAAAAAAAAAGAAAATACCATGCTAAGTGACAGAAGCTAGGAACAAATGACCTCATATTATTTGCATATAATTTATATGAAATGTCCAGAATAGGAAAACCTGCTGCATTGGGGCTGGGAGGAAGATGGGGGGCTAAGAGGACAAGAGTTAAAAGATATGGATTTCTTTCTGAGGTAATAAAAAAAAATCTAAAATTGACTCTGGTTGCCTATATCTGTGAATATATTAAAAACCACTGAATTGTACACTTTAAATGGGTGAATCATATGATATGTGAATTATATCTCAATAAAGCTATTAGAGAAAGATAGAGTGAAGGCAAGGAGATCAGTGAGAAACTATTCCAGTAGTGCTGGTGAGAAATGACGGTGTGGTGGCGAACTGGAAGAAATACACCGGTAAAAAAATGGACAGGTTGAATATGGGAATGTAGAGTCCATCTAGGATTACTACCAAGCTTCTGCTTAGATAACTGGGTTGCTGGAGATGCCAGTCACTAAAAGAACAAAAGCATCTAATACTTACAGGGCACTTAATTGCCAGGTGCTATTCCAAGCACTTAGCATGTATTAATTCCTTCAGTCTTCAACAATGTATTAAGTGGTACTATTATTATGATCCCCATTTTACAAAAGAGCAAACAAGCTCAGAGAGGTTAAGTAATGTAGCCAAAGTGTGACAGCTAGTAAATGGCAGAGCTGGGATTCAAACCTAGATACTCTGGCTTCAGAGTCCCTCTCTTAGCCATAGTGCCATGCTGCTTCTCTGGCACAGTGAAAAGGGTCAGGTTGGAGTAAAATACAACTTCCAAATTCAGCACAAATACATTGGTCTCATACTACATGCCAGGTCCTGGGCTAAGGGCAGGACCCAAGGGGCACCCTTGCCCAACAGAAGATCCCCACATTTCCACTGTGGCCCCATCGCACCCACAGCTCCCTACAAACAAGGCCCAACCTGCAGGCACAGAGCACCTAAAGACTCAGCCTGGCTGCCCCACACCTGTCTGCTTCTGTTCCCACTGCTTCTCTCTACAGCTATATTTTCACAGGGGATGGCCCGGGTGGGGCAGGGGTTGGAGCAAGAGACCAGTCCAGCAGCACAAACTTGCATCCAGAGAAATGATGGAAAAGAGAAGAGGAAAGGCCAAGACACATCTCTCCAGGCCTCATTAGGCAGGCAGCTGGGGAAGGCGACCCTGAGCTTGCTGCCCAAGGCGCCTCACTGCAGCCGGCCGCAGAAACGGAACTCCCACCAGCCAGCCCTGAGTCATTCCCTCTGGGCCCCCCAGGAAGGAGTGATTTCCTGCCTGGCCCTCCAGGCAGCTCAGGCTCCTCCTAGGGGCTGTGCATCCTCTTATCTCACCCGGCCCTCTCCCGGGGTGGGACAGGCCAGAGTCTGGCTGTAGTAGGCTGGTCCTCATGTTTCCGCAACAGGAAACATGGATCCAGGGGTCAGAGGGAGCCTGGCAGCTCAGTAAAAGCAGCTCAGAAACCGAACTGGGTCCCTGCAACTGTCTCGCTTGGCGTCACTGCTGGGCAGCTAGCTACTGGTCCTTTTCCCATTTAATTAAATTAAGTCTCTCCTGATGCCTGTTTTGAACTTCAGACCCTGCAAGAGATTCACGTCAGGTCCTGTGCCAAGCACACGACGTTGAATCAATGAATAAAATGGAGGAATCGGAGGTCTGGTCAGGGGTGTCTGTATAGTAGCTAAAGAACAGACTTTGCAGTCAACCAGGCCTGAATTCAAATCTCAGCTCTGCTCCTTAATAATGACTTTAGACGACTCATTTAATCCATCTCAGCCTCTATTTTCTCTTCTATAAGTAAGGAAAAGGGCACCTAATAGAGTCATTGCATGAAGAAATGAGACATGCAAGTCTCAATGGTAGCTGGTCGGATAGGGAATCAGGGAGGCCCACTCCCACCCAACTTTTACCCCAGGAGGAGGAGTGTTAAGATAACAATCCCACTTGGCAGGGTTCACCTCTTGTCTAGCTAAAGGTGGAGTCAGCGTGGCTGTTTATGCACCCCAACAGAGGCACAAAATTTTGGGGCACTTAGAGGAAGGATGGATTATAAGTATGCAACCCAAATATCCTCAAGGCAGCCCTTTGGAGTAACCTTTTCCATTTATATTCAATTAGAACAGCTCAGTCCCTATTCCACATTCTCAGGGAAGTCCACGCCCTCCTCTGTTTCTACTAGGACTCTGCCAGGGTTTGTATCCTCATGATCACCTCTCAATCTGAATCCCTGCTCTTGCTAAATTCTTTTCTTTTCTTTTTTTATTTATTGTTGACAGTATTACAGATGTCCTCCCCTTTGCCCCCTTCACCAAGCCCCCACCCCACCCCACCCCAGGCCTTCTCCACACTATTGTCTGTGTCGATGGGCTTTGCATATATGCATATATGTCCTTTGGTTAATCTTTTCCTGTCCCCCCACCCCCTTCCCTCTGAGATCTGTCAGTCTCATGCTTCCACCGCCTCTTGCTACATTCTTGATCACTGGGTTGCTCACTTTCCATGGCTGCAACCCTCTCTCAACTCCACAGGTGTCAGAAAAGGCATTTCTCCCTTTATTCCCCAACCACCACAAATATCAGGTTTTGTGTAGAGGACACTTTTACTGAATATCTGGGGTGCTATAGGGAAGCTAAGCATTTACAGAATAGGGTGTAAACTTAAAACTGAATATTAGGCATCACTGTTCTAAAATTTTCCCCCAACAGCCCTCTTACTGGAATTTCTCCCTGGTGAAGCCTCTCCTCAGATCCCTGTCTGTCACTTACTAGCCCTCCTCCTTTTTCTCAGGAGTTAGCATAGAACATGCCAAAATTCCCATCAATTCTATATTCAGCAAATTTAGCTCTCTAATGTCTTCCCATCAAGGTCATGCCCAAAGGCTCACCAAGTTGTTTCTGATCACAAGAGAGCCACTAAAGCCTCTGAAAGGAATGTGGGATTGCATTTCTCTTTGTAAAATTAGCTTTTTCCTCCATTACGTATAGTTGGGAGATAAGAAAAGTCTCCCCAAGAAGTGACTTGGGGACAAACCTTGAATCACAAAGAAAGTTCCAGCAGGCTAAGAGGTTGGAGGGTTCTGTGCCTGGGGAAGCAAGGAAACAAGGCTCTGTGGCAGGAAAGGGGAGAGAGCCCAAGAGCTGGAAGATGAAAGGTCAAAGGGCTGTGTTCTAGCATTAAGAGGTGAGTCTTGGGCCAAAGGAACATGTAGACACGTGAAAGGATTTCAAGCAGGGAAAGAATAAAAGCAAATTCGAGCTTCAGAAAAACACTGAACTCTGAGAATGGCAGACTTAAAACAGCGCTGATACAGGTGTGGGGGAGGCAGAGGGCTCTAACACGCTGCTAGAGGTGTAAATGGAGCCATCATTTTGGAGAGAAGTCGGGCAGTGCTGGGAAAGCGACGGGGAGATGGAGACTCAAGTGCCTGGAGCTACCTATCTTAGACTTTCTGACTGGATAAAAACACAGATGTTGGAAATCTGGGGAAATGGTGAGACAAGGGCAAGGGCATAAGGGAGCCAACTCTCTTCCCAATCACTGCTCAGTGACATCCTGTTAGTAGCTTGAAATTGGCCATGGTTGGGTATTTCCATCACAAAAAGCAGCAAATGCAACAAATGCAACAAACCAAGACTTCCCCTCTCCCTGCCCCGAGAGAGCAGTTTTAACACCACTCTACATCCTGCCTGAGCCAGTCCCCATCCAGCAGCCCCTTGAGTTCCTTCAGCAACGGATGCACTGCGATCTTACATGCGGACAGCAAAGCCTAGGCCTGCTGCCTGGGCCGGACCTTAGAAGCCTACTGGACTATTTGGCCAAAGAGTAGATGGACCTAAGTGGTCTCCCTAAGCGTGTTCCAGTTCCTGCTTGATATCCTAAAGAAGTGAAGGACTGGGGGAAGCACCTCTCTCCAGCTGTGTGGGAGCAGAGAAAAATGGGGAAATGGCAGGGACAGGTAGCTGAACCTCTTTCCATGAAGGAGCAGAAAGCCCTCATCTCAACCCTCTGCCAGCCATGGGCAAACCTCTTGTCTTGTGGGCTCTGCACCCTTAACCACTATTATACCACCTCCCTGTAGAAGTCACAGGACCTGGTAAAACTTGAATGTAGAAGTGGAGGGAGAGAGAAACTGGGGGTGGGGAGGGTCACTGTTACGAGAGTAGGAGGAACCAGGAGAATGTGACACATTGTAGGATCCAAACAAGGAGAAGAATATCAAATGCTGCAGAAAGGCTGAGCATGATAAGGGTTAAGATGAGAGACACAATGAGGTTATTGTGGCTGGGCCAGAGTGAGGACAGCGGTAGGAGATGAGATTTGAGTAGGCAGGGGCCAGTCGGGCAGGACCTTGTGCATCTGGATTAGGAGGAGTCTGGGTTTTATTACTCTAATGGGAGCAATAAGACTATTGTGAAGATTAGCTGAGTCAACAGATAGAAAGCCCTTAAAGCATGGCAGCATAGTAAGTGTTCAGTAAATGCTACTATTCTTGTTGATAATACACCCTTCTAGAATAGTCAACGTAGACACACATGGAAGCTTGTCTCTTTCTGGTACATGGTCAAAAATACAACCCTCATCTCCCTCCCACCAAAAGGCCTGCCTCCTCTCTTTCAAATTCCTCCTACCCTCCTGTCCCACTCCCCCTCCCCTGGCCTCTGGCCCCTGGCCCCAGTGTGGTCTAGATGGGCCCCACAAGGGCAGGGACAGGGACAGGACGTGGGGCTGTATCTGACAGGAACCTGAGGGGCTGGCCCGGGAGGGGATTGGGGCCCGGCTTCCTGAAGGGAGGATGGGCTAAGGCAGGCACACAGTGCCGGAGAAGATGCCCTCCTGGGCCCTCTTGGTGGTCACCTCCTGCCTCCTCCTGGTCCCCCAAAACCTGGCACAAGTCACCAGCCAAGGTGAGGTGTGTGGAGGGTGGAGCTGACCTACAGCCAGAAAGAGGGAGCCCTGGGAGGGGTGCAAGTTAGGAGGCTCCCACTGGTCCCCTACTCTTTCTCAAACATGCCTGGAAGGACCCAGAGCCCAACTCACCAGCTGTTCCTCAGATGCCTCCTTGCTGGCCTCGGACCCAGAGCCCCTGAACTGTTTTTCTCGAACATTTGAGGACCTCACTTGCTTCTGGGATGAGGAAGGGGCAGCACCCAGTGGAACATACCAGCTGCTGTATGCCTACCCAGGGTATGTGCTGGGCTGTGCCCCACTCGCCTGCGTCTGTCCTGTTCTACCTTTGGCCCCATAAGAGAATTACTGGAAGTGCATGCCCTAAGGAGCCACTTAATGAACCGGTGTGCTTTGAACAGACCCAGCTCAAGCCCCTACATAAACCTTCATCCCACCTATCCCAGGCATGGAGAAGAGCAAGGCAGAAATGGAAAGAAAAGTAGGGCTTGGGGCCAGCCTGGGTCCTGAGGGTGGTCGGGTAGGTAGGATGGACTTTTCCTATGCCCACAGGGAGGAGCCCCGTGCCTGCCCCCTGAGTTCCCAGAATATGTCCCCCTTTGGAACTCGATATGTGTGCCAGTTTCCAGCCCTGGATGATGTTCGTCTCTTCTTTCCACTGCGCCTCTGGGTGAAGAACGTGTTCCTGAACCTCAACCTGACCCAGCGGGTGCTCTTTGTGGATCATGTGGGTAAGGGCCATCCCCATCACCCTGGCCCCTCTGTTTGCTGCCCCCAGGCTAGATCATAGAGTCATACTGGTTGGTGCTCCTTCAGGACAACATGCGTGTGCTCCATCCCTAGGCCCCCAGAGATACCTCAAGATGACCTTATCATTCCTCCCAGCCTTGGCATCGAGACCTAGACTTCATTTCACATCAGAGACACCTGGCCCTCCTGCCATTAACCTACTCATTTATACACTCATTCAACAGTTGCAGAATACCTACTATGTGCCAGGCACTGTGGTAGGTGACAAGGATACAGAGGTCCTTGCTCTTGATGAAAAGAAGTCCCTGTTCTTGAGGATCACTGAGTCTGACTAAGCTAGAATGAGGTCACTGTCCATATGAGGAAAGGAGAACAGGATGAGGCCCTGCCCTGCCCTCCAAGAGAGCCAATCCAGCCTCTAGCACCCCTCTCTACAATCCACAGATTGAATTGTAGACTGTGGCACTCAGAGAGTTTTGATGTGCCTTGTCTTGCCCTCAGGCCTACCAGCTCCCCCCAATATCATCAAAGCCATGGGTGGGAGCCAACCAGGGGAACTTCAGATCAGCTGGAAGGCCCCAACTCCTGAAATCAGTGATTTCCTGAGGCACCAACTCCGCTATGGTCCCAAGGATCCCAGGAACTCCACTGGTTCCACAGTCATGCAGTTGCTGTCCACAGAAACTTGCTGCCCAGCTCTGCGGAGGCCAAACCCAGCCCCAGCTCTGGATCAGCCTGCATGTGCACAGCCCATGAGGCCCCAACAAGACAGACCAGAACAGACCTTCCCAACTAGAGAAGTATCCTGGCCTTCTTCCACTCCACTTCCTATCTCCTACCCCTAATTTTGCCCCAAGAAAGGACAGGCCATGCTTTGGGGATTCCAGACTGGGTTGGTCCTTGGGGAATTAGTACAAACTCTGATTAGTCCCCAGGAACTATGTCTATTTAAGGATCTCCCACTTTGTGTCATTCATACCAACAGAATTGAGAGTTTCAGGTCTCCAAATTAATGGGGATTTCCCTAAAAACCCTTGAACACCACCTGAAACCCACTGACTTGGCCCCCAGTCTGTGTGCATATCCATCCAGTAAGGAATTGAGCATCTCTCCACAAGAATGCTGTGGGGCTTCAAATGTAAGAGATGGAGGCTGCCTTGGCTGAGAGGTAGACCTAGATTCTGAGGCTGGAATTCTTCTCTCAAGGCTCCATCTCTGACAGTGATGAGTGGAAGCTGCCTCATCTCAGGGCTCCAGCCTGGGAATTCCTACTGGCTCCAGCTGCGCAGCCAACCTGATGGGGTCTCCCTCCATGGCTCCTGGGGACCCTGGTCCCACTCTGCAACCGTGGACCTGCCTGGAGATGCAGGTGAGTCAATAAAGGAATGAGGAGATGAAGTAAAAAGATCTCTAGGGAGGCCTGGGCTAGACATGGAAGCTCTGATAACCATGGTCCTTCCTGATGACCTTGAACCTGCCACCGGACAGAGGGAACTATGTTCGTGGAGAAAACAAAGAGTAGGAGTAAATGTTCCAAGTTATGAGTGTAAAGATGATCTGGATACCCTATAGAGTAGGAGCCTGTGGGCCCTGATGGGACTTCCTTCTCTGATTCAGTGGAAATTGGACTGCAATGCTTCACCCTGGACTTGAAGAATGTTACCTGTCAGTGGCAGCAACAGGACCACGCTAGCTCCCAAGGCTTCTTCTATCACGGCAGGCCATGGTGCTGTCCCAGAGACAGGTGAGCATTAAACTGGTGATTGAGTTTGATGTCATGGGAGAGAGGCACAAACTTGCAGAAAGAGGGGAGAGATTGTTCTTGGTCTTCTTTACTCCACTCCCTGTCCCACAACCAAATGGCCTCCATGCTCTCATCTTCCAAAGGGTGTTTTATCTTCTCAGCTTCTCTCCATTCCCACGGGGAATGCCTTGGTCTAGTTCAGCTTTAATCATGTCACCTGGAGCACTGCAACAGCCTGTATTCTCATTCATCTCCAACTTATGCCTGGTGCTGCTGACCGAGTTAAACTCAGACTTTGCCTGGCCTTCCCCCACTCGGACACATCCTGCAACTTTCCACTATCTGCCACATCCAATGAAAACTTTGCCTGGTCTTCAAGAATCTCCACTAAACACCTCACTGATTTGTCACCCCCACCGTGTCCAATCTATAACCAAACCTTGTTGATCTTACCTATTAAATATCTCTAGAATCCGTCTTTTTGTTCACCTCTGGCATTATCCTAGTACAGGCCATTGCCACCTCTCACTTGGGTGACTGAGAATACTTAACTGGTCACTTCTTGAATCCTCAAATCATTCTCCACACAGGAGCTGGAGTGATCTTTTAAAAGTAAAAAGAGGAACATAACACTCCCTACTTTAAAATCTTCAATAGTGTCCCATTGATCTTAGGGTAAGGAACTCTGTCATGGCCTTGCAAAGTTCTGAAAGACTCAGCCCTTACCTCGGCCTTCAGCCTCGTGTTACACTGCGCTGCCCTTTGCTCTCTACGCTCCAGTACTGGTCTTCTTCGGTTCCCTCTTATCTGCCATAGTCCCTCCTGCCTCTGGGTCTTTGCCTGTGCTGTTTACCCAGCTCTTCTGTCTCTACTTAACTTTTACTTATCCTTCAGATAGACCTCAACTCAACTGTCGCCTCCTCAGGGAACCCTCCCCTGACCTTCCAATAGTACTACTATACATCCTTGTTGTACCACGTGACTTTCTTTCTTAAGTACTTATCATAGTTAGAATTTTACATTTATAATGTGTGGTTACTTGATTGATAATAAAATTTTCTCTCAGCCCTGGCCAGGTGGCTCAATTGGTTAGAGCGTACACCAAAAGGTTGCAGGTTTGATTCCCAATCAGGGCACATACAGGAGGCAACTGATCGATGTTTCTCTCTCACATCAGTGCCCCCCCCTTCTCCTTCCTATCTCTCTAAAATCAATAAACATATCCTCGGCTGAGGATTAAAAAAATCTTTTCTCTCAGAATTCCAGTTGGAAAAGGCTGATCTTGACTAAACATGATCCATGAGGGCAAAGTCAGTGTCTGTCTTTACTCACCAACGTATTTTCACCCATCACAGTGCCTGGAACATAGCAGGTGCTCAGTAAAAAACTGCTGAATGAGTGATGAAAGAAAACACTATGCACAGTTTTAATGTATTCTTTCAGTTTTCTAAGCATTTATATATGTCTATACATAATACTTTTCAGCATAAATTGCGTGTGTGTGTGTGTGTGTGAACTCACTTTTTTACTTAAAAATATGCCTTGGAGGTCATTTTAAAAATGCAACTGATTGTTCTTAATAACTGCATAGATTTCCATAGTACAGAGGTGCCTTGAATGGGTTAAACGGTGGCAAAACTGGAGTTATCATTCCCTCTTTCAAAACCTGCTCCTTTTCTTATTGCCCTCCATCCTACCACCAGCTCAGATTTTCAGACCTGAAACATGGAAATTGCCCTGGACTTCTGCCATTTCTACATCCTCGGGGTCCAGTCTTGTCATTTCTACCTCTTCAGCATCCCTTGAATCTATCTATGCCCCTCTACCCCCATTGCCGCAACCCTATTTCAGATCCTCATCACTTTGCACGTGGGAACCATAACAGTGTCCTAATGGATTTCTCTCCTTCTACTTTACCCTCACAAATCCTTCCCTACAAACTAGTTAGAGTGGTCTTCCTAAAGTACAAAGCCAATTATGATAATTCCCTGTTTAAAATCTTTTAATGTCTCCATAATTACTACAAGATTGAGTTCAAGCCCCTTAGAAAGGCCACAGGGCCACCCGTGACCTTGGTCTGCCCTCTCACATTTACCACTCACCACCAGGCCCTGTGTGCTAAAAGCATTCTGCACCACTTCAAACTTCCCACAAAGCACCATATCTCTTATCTGTGCCCAAGCATGTGCCTCGGATGCCCATTTCTCCCCTTTGCCTCCTATTTATAGTCCAAAACTCAGTTTAAGCAATGCCTTGTTCAGGAAGTATTCGCTGACCCTCCCATTCTGGGTAAGATCATCCTTCTTGATATTCCTGAATCAGTCTGTGCACAGCACAGAAAAATACCATCCATTTGTTTTCTGCCTCTCCCCTGAAATGAGAGCTCCTTAAAGATTTTTCCTCTATGTATTCCTAGGGCCTAGCACAGTGCCAGGCACATAGTGTCAATAATTTGGTGAATAAATGAGTAAACATATAAATACATAAAATGATAAATAATTTTAGTAATAACAAGCCATTTACGGACTATAATCAGGAAGGCGACACAATTCATTTGTTTAATAAACAATATCGAAGGTGACTATGCCAAGCACTGGAGATAGAGTGACAAATAAAACAGAAAATTTTCCAGCATTTGGGGGGCTTACATTTTAGTGGAAGAGAGGAGGTGACAAACAATAAATAAAAAAACTAGGTTATGTAATAGAGGCTGTGTGGGAGGATAGGGCAGGGTTGCTAATTTAGACTGAGTGATCAGAGAAAGCCTCACCAAGGAGGTGACAAATGAGCTAAAACCTAAGTGGCAAGAAGGAATAAGTCACGTGAAAATCTAGAGTCAGAGCAATCCAGGGCAAAGTGAAGTGCAAAGACAGTGCATCTGGCCTAACTGTAGGACAGAAAGAAGGCCCGTGTGGATGAAGGGTGGGAAACTGGTATGAGAATTGTGGGACAAGGAAATGGTGAGGTAGGGAGGAGCTAAATCATATAGAGTACTGAAGGTCCTGGTACGGAGATTGGATTTTATTCCAAGTGGGATGGAGAGCCATTAAAAGATTTTAAGCTGAAGAGTGACATGATATGATTTACATTTTCAAAAGATATGTTTCTTTGTGAAATTATAAAGAGGTAAGAGTAGAAGCAGGATCACCAGTTAGAAATTTGCATTAATCCAGGTAAGAGATAATGGTGGTTGCATCTAATGTGGCAGTGTTCAAGATCAAAATAAATGGACAGATTTGTGATATATTCTGGACATCATTAGATCAACATTTTGGAAGCAAATTTCAGTTGCTGTGTGGAGAATAAATTGAAGGGAGTGGCGAAAATGGAGGCAGAAAAGCTAGTTAGGAGGCTGATGATTAAATAACATATGGAGGTGACTATGAGGGTTGCTGTATGAGAACAGATTTAAAACATAAGGATGTTTTTCTGCAGAATGATGAGGCTTTTTGACCTTTGAAACAATCCTGTGAAGTAGGTACTATTAACCCATTTTACAAATGAGGAAATCAGGACAGAGATAAACCAAGTAATTTGCCCAGAGTTATACGCCAACAAGCCAAGACCCGAACTCTATACTCCATGCTATTTTCATGTATTATCTAGCTCCTTCCTTAAGGGGAAGAAGCTGGACATCAAAGCAAACTTCAGAAAACAAAACATTATGGAATGAAGACAGAGAAAGCTCTGGTGGCCCATCCAAAAGAGGAGTTAGATTATAATCCATGCAGTGCATAGCCCCTGTGGGATGGAGAATGTCAGGATTGGTCTCTGAGGCAACCCTGATTCAATGATTCTATGGGGCTGATTCTTAGGGACCCCATCTGGGAGAAGTGTGAAACGGAGGAGAAAAATCCAGGATTACAACCCTCCCAGTTCTCCCGCTGCCACTTCAAGTCACAAAATGACAGCGTTATTCACATCCTTGTGGAGGTGACCACAGCCCAGGGTGCCTTTCACAGCTACCTGGGCTCCCCTTTCTGGATCCACCAGGCTGGTAAGAACTTTCCTCCTTTCTCTTCCCACATACTCTCCCCCTCTCCCACCCACCACTGCATCTGACCCTATGCCCAGAATCACCACCAACTCTGACACTTCTGACCCACGGCCCTGGTGGCATGATGTCTCATGCACAGAGGGCTTAGGCCAATCCCTGATGACATCCCTGCAGTGCTTATCCCCACGCCAAACTTGCACTGGAGGGAGGTCTCCAGCGGGCAGCTGGAATTGGAATGGCAGCACCCATCATCCTGGGCAGCCCGAGAGACCTGCTATCAGCTCCGATACACAGGAGAAGGCCATCAGGACTGGAAGGTAAGGCCAAGGAACATATGCCCACAGACCTCACCACACAGGGTATTCCTGAGTTTCACCATGCCTGTTACCAGGGGTGAGGGTGTCATGTGTCCATGTCTAGGCTTGTATATCTGTGTTTATGAAGCAGCTGGTATCTTAACTTCTCTTTGGCATCTCCCACTTAATATTTTCTCTTCCCTTTGTCGCTGGGATATCAGTCTCTTCTGATTACCCTACTAACTCTCTGACAGAACCTTCTCACTCTCCTTTCCTGGCTCTTCCTTTTCCACTCTACCTTAATATGTTGTGCTTCCTACAGGCCCATCCTAGATTCTTTTCTAGATAAATATACGCCTTCCCTAGGTGAGTGCTTCAACTCCATGGTTTTAATAATCATACATTAACCATCCCAGACTTACCATATGGAAAGGAACGTCTATACCACAGGCAAATTACTTAAACTTTTGAAGTCCCAGTTTCCTCATTGGTGAAATTAGAATAAAGCTATCTACCTTCCAGAGTTACAGGAAAGGTTAATTATATAAATATCTAGCATACTGCCTGACAGATAGAAGGTACTCAAATACATTAGTTAAATCTTTCTTTCTGTACTTTTATTCTTATTTATCACATATACAGTATATACAACTTCTTACCAGATAGATCTACATAAAGCCCCCAGGGGCATTTCAGACTCATACAGTAGTCCCCCCTTATCTGTGGGGATACATTTTAAGACCCCTAGTTGGAGGCCTTAAAAACCATGGATAGTACCAAAGCCTATATATATTATGTTTTTTCCTATAAATACATACATATACTTTATGGCTTCTCTTCAGCATATCCAAATTACCAGCATCACTACTCTTGCACTTTGGGGCTATTATTAAGTAAAATAAGGGTTACTTGGACACAAGGATTGTGATACCTTGACAGCTACATAGAAACTATCAGGCAGGACAAAGGGATGATTTGAGTCCTGGGTGGGATGGAGCGGGGCAGTGTGAGTTCTCATCATGCTACTCAGAATGGCAGGCATTTAAAAACTTACAAGTTGTTTATTTCTGTAATTTTCCATTCAATATTTTTAGAATACGGTTGACTGTGGGTAACTGAAACCAGTAACTGAAACCATGGAAAGCGAGACCGTGGATAAGGAGGGACTACTATATATCCAAAACTTAATTCATCCACAGTAAAGTACACAAATCTTAAGTATGCAGTTGAATAATTTGTAAATGCGTATACACCCATGTAACCATTATCCAGATTACAGTGCTATTTTTAGCAGCCCTGAAGCTCCCCCTGCCCCTACAGTAGCACACCTCCCTTCCAAGGTAACCACTATTCCGACATTACCATTGATAAGTCTGACTGTTGATGAACTTAATAAAGTGGAACTATACAGTGCTTACTCCTCAAACTTACTTCTCCTCTGTACCCTGTTTCTGACAATGGCACCACTGCTTACCAGTTACCCAAGCCTGGAATCCTTGACTCTTCTTCCTTTTGCCTTGTCTCTTCTCCTTAATTATCAACAAGCAAGTTTAATTTATTGTACTAACAGTCCTCCAGTCCCTCCTACCATTGTCTTAGCCTCATCTTTGACCATCCAGCCTGCCTATCCAGCCTGCCTGCTAAACTACTCTGTAGTCCCCAACAAGCAATTCAGGCAGCACTAAATGCTCCTTGGTGCTCCTGGTGCCTTACTTATATTACTATAGCACTAATTACTTGTAATTATTTACTTGTTTGCATGTCTTCCTTATTAGACATGAGAGAGACCATGTTTCATTTCCCCTTTTCCCCAACGCCTATAAATGCTTGCTAAATTATTCAGTTAATAGTTTCCCTGCTTGTACCCGCGATGCTTGTACCCTCTACTTGGAATCTGCCCTTGTGGCGCCAGCACCTGGCATAATCCTGGCATCCTCTGCTGGGTGCGCGTGATTTTCAAAGGGCCCTGAGTATCTGAGCGTCTGGGATTTCACTGCTTCTGCGGGATGTCCGTGTGTCCGGGTCAGGGGGCATCGTACATATGTGTGTCGGGACGAGCAGCTCCCGCGCCGATGAGGCCTGTGTGTCGGCGCGTGGGGCCCGTTTCCCCGGAGCTGGGCTCGCCTCGGCAGGGGAGGCCGCGGGTGCAGCGAGCCGCTCTGTCCCTGTCGCTGTTCTCGCTCTCGTTCCCGCCGCGAGGCGTGCTTTCCGTCAGTGAGGCTCTTTGAGGTTCCCCTGGGATTCACAGTGGTCGGCTTTAGGTGCAAAAGCTGCCGCTCTCTGGAGGACCCGGTGCCCGCCCATCCACACCCGGCGCCGGTCCACCCGCTCGCTTCCCTCTGCGCAGGTGCTGGAGCCGCCCCTGGGCGCGCTGGGGGAGACTCTGGAGCTGCGCCCGCGCTCCCGCTACCGCCTGCAGCTGCGCGCGAGGCTCCACGGCCCCACCTTCCAAGGCCCGTGGAGCGCCTGGTCCGACCCGGTGCGGGTGGAGACCGCCTCGGAGACCGGTGAGGGCCCGCGGCTGCGCGGACGGAGCGCGCGGGCGCAGCCGGGGCGGGGCCCCGACCGCGCGGGTCTGCGGCTGCGCGGCCGGACGCGGCGCCGAGGGGCGGAGGGGCGGGACCGAGGCGGGGTTCGCGGGCCTGGGGGCGGGCTCCGGCCGGGGGCGGGCGGGGTCTGACTTGTCCCGTCCCTCAGCCTGGATCTCCCTGGTGGCCGCTCTGCTGCTGGTGCTGGGCCTCAGCGCCCTCCTGGGCCTGCTGCTGCTGAGGTGGCAGTTTCCCGCGCACTACAGGTACCGCCGGGCCCCCAGGGCCGGGCCCGAGGCCTCTAAATAAGCGTTCCGGGCGCTCGCACGCGGTCCCCAGCTGCAAGTCCACGCCTGAGGCTCCAGCCGCTTCCCGCAGGGCTTCCTCGGGGTCGCACCGCTTCCTAACGCGCTGACGTGCCCGCTGTGCTGAACGCCTCAGACGCCCACCCCCGGCTCCGCGTGGCGGGAGGAAGCCGCCGCCCGCCCGCCGCCCGCCGCCCGCCCGCCGCCGGACCACTGAGGCGCCCCGCTCGCCTGGCCCGGCCCGGCCAGCTCCCAGGCCTCGCTCCCACGCCGCGCTCCGCGCCCTGCCGGACTCGCGGACGCTGAGCCTCCTCCTCCAGTTTGCCTCACACACCACCAGAAAAGTCTTTCTAAAATGCGCCCATAAATCTCCTTGTTAGCGGCCCAGGATAGAGTTCAGATTATGGAAGGACAGGCAAAGCTCTGCAAAGTCCGGCCCTGCCAGCATTTCCACCGTCTTCCTCCCCGTGCGTCAGCCTTGCCACATTGTTGGCGATCTTCTCCGTGTCTTCTTTCCTCCACAGGCTTTATTTCCCAGTGCCTTTGCGCAGAATGTCCCCTCGGTCAGGAATATCCTCCCTGGGTGACTAATACCCACTTATCTTTAAATAACTTCCTCTACCAACTGCTGGGAAACCCTTCCCAACCCTCCCATGTTGGCTACTCTCTTTGTGTCCCTATCATAGTACCAGCAGCATTTTACTGCATTTACTTCTTTATATGTCTTCCCTATACCTCACTTGGTCATCTTTAAATCCTCAGCGCAGAGTATGCCAAATAGCATGCCCTTAAACAAATGTTACTAATGAGTGACTTATGTGGGAAGACTGAAGTTGAGGAGAATGTCATTGGAAGTTACTAACAGAAAGGCTGGAATCCATACCATCTTAGTCCTTCAGCTGGTGACATCTCTTGATTCTTGAAGACTCAGAAGGCAACTCCTCCAGGCAGCCTCTTTTGACTGCCCCAGGCTGTCATCTCTCTTTCAACATGTCTGTCTTTGGACTTTTAACCTGCTCACATATATGAGCTGACTGGAATGTAGTCTCTATGCACGTAGCCAGGACCAACAAAAAAGTTAGGGGGGAAGGATGTGATGCTGCTGAACCTTTTCCCCAGTTTACCAGGTAACTCACTCCTCTTCCCCTGGAGAGAGATGAGTGAGGTCACAGAAGAGGCCCGAAGTGTTGTTCAGCTAAAGTCCCTCCATGTGGAAGTATGAACCTGAAGAACTGGGGGTTCCCCAACATATCTTAAATCCATTCTCTTCCCAGATAGATCACCTTCCCAGTAACTTAATAATAAGTCCCACTGGCTCTCTTCATTCATTCATCGAGCTAATTATTGAGCACCTATTATGGGCCACACACTGTTCTACACACTGGAGATACAGCAGTGAGCAAATACACAAACTCTTTGCTCTCATGGAGCTTACATTCTAGTGGGATGAGACAGACAAAAACAAATATATATAATAATAGTAAATATATAATAGGTCAAGTGTTACAAAGAAAAATAAAGCAGAGCAAGAGAAAGAGTGACAGGGAGGTGGTACGATTTTAGACAGGGTAGTCATGGAAGACCTCTGTTACGATGGCGTTTGAGCAGAGACCTAAATGCAGTGAGGGAGTCAATTGAGTGTCCCAGACAGAAACTATAAAGATCCTGAAGCAGAATGTTTGAGAACACTGTAGCACTCCTGTTTTGAACCTCCCACCACTAACTTCCCTTCCCCACCTGAGGTTTCCTTTGCACCTATGCTCTTACATTATTACCTTGACTACGCTCTCACCTCTCCAAGCTTTACTCACCCACCTCACTGCCTTCCCCACTGCCCCACTTCAGTGTTCTCCCCCCCCCCCCCCAACACACTCCCATGACTCAGTCTCCTTCTCTCCCTTCTCTCCAAGGAACCTGAGGCATGCCCTGTGGCCCTCACTTCCAGACCTGCACCGGGTCCTAGGCCAGTACCTTAGGGATACTGCAGCCCTGAGTCCGGTGAGTGCACTCCCCTCCCTACTACCCGCCACTAGTCCTATGAGGAGCTGGATCTTTGCCCCTATAACACAACTTTTCCAAGGCCATTGCCCACCAGCATTCCATTGCCCTGGGCCCTACCCCCAGCCAAACCCTTCTTCCTATACAATCTGTGTCTTCCTCCCATAGGACCTGCTAATCCAGACTCCTTTCCCTCCCATCTTTCCCAGCCCAAGCCTGCAGTCTCAGATGTCTATGAGGAAGTGGAACCCAGCCTCCTTGAAATTCTACCTAAGTCCTCAGAGAAGACTCCATTGCCCCTATGTTCCTCCCAGACCCAGATGGACTACCGAGGATTACAGCCCTCTTGCCTGGGGACCATGCCCCTGTCTGTGTGCCCACCCATGACTGAGTCGGGATCCTACTGCACTACTCACATTGCCAACCATTCCTACTTACCGCTGACCTGTTGGCAGGCCCCTCATTCCCAGTACCCTGGCCAGATCCAAACTCTCTAGACCTTTCTTCCCATTCTCTCTACCCACCCTACCCCATCCCATCCCACCCCACCCCAACACCATACACATCTCAGACCTCACTTTCATCCCCCTTGTTGACCCTCATAGCTGGGCTTCACAACACTGATCTTGCAGTATTGCTGCTGACATAAATCCAGGACCCTCTTTCCTCAGGAGACTCATTTATTTGACTAAGCTCTAACTTCCACCTTCTTTCTCTCTCCTCTTTAATGCCACGCTCCTTGAAAAGAAGTCTTCATGCTTCCCCACTTTTCATTTGCTCTTTAGACTACTTCAGTTAGTTCTTCTACCACTTTGCTAATTAAACTGCTCAGAGTTCACCTCAAACTCTCTAATTGCAAGATCCAATAGGAACCTTGTTAACCCTCCATTTATTTGATCTCTCTGTGGCATTTGTCATGGTGACTACTTGTTTCTGCTTTAAATTCTCTCCTACCTTGGCTTCCATAACATCACAGTCTCTCCTGGTTTTGCTCCTCCAGTGCTTAAGAGCATAAACTCTGAAGTCAGCACTGAGTTCAATTCCTGTCATCTCACTTACTAGCTGTGGGCAAATAAAGTCTTTGAACCTTAGTTCCTCACCTATAAAATAGGGGCAGTGAAACCCTACAGAGAGTTGTGAATAGGATTAAGTGAGATAATCTAAGGAAAGCACAGTGCCCAGGACATAGTGTTTAATATACCTGAATGGTTAGAATTATTCTTTCTTGTTCTCTTATCATGGCATCTTATTTATAGCAGTCCCTCAAGAGTCCATTCTTAACAGTCTCCAGTTCCATCCATTTTCATGGCTTTATCCTGACCATCCCAAAATTCTTGTCTCCAGCCCAGACTTCTACTACAGCACCTGTGATGCCTTATGCAAGTAACTGTTTACATGTCTGTCTCCCACTACTAGATTGTGAGTTCTTTGAAGGCAAGGGCTCTGATTTGTCTTTTCTCCCCTGAGTAGTGCTTGGTGCACGGCAGTAAGCCTCCAATAAATGTTTTCTAAATGAATGAAATATTTCTGGACACTACTACCTTAACTTCATGCCAACCTCCCTCATCCAGTAAGCCATTCACATACAGCAGTAAATGTGCTTTGGCCATTCTAGCTATGGATTCCCCTGACAAAAGTGTTTTTGTTTTTTGCTTCTTTTTTTTTTCCTGGCTCCAAACATACCCACTGTACCAGTCAGGGTCTTGGCAGAAATAGATGGCACACCCAAACTGGGTATCTTGATGAGAGTTTAATAAAGGGAATATTTATAAAGATAAGGCAGGATTTAGGAAAACTCTCAAGGAATAGTGCAGTACCCCAGGGCTAACAACAGCTTGGGGCCAGTTCCACCCCTAGGCATCAAAGGGTAAGGTTAGAGAGTGGTTACTATATCTAGGGAGAGTCGCTGTGAGAGAGGGCTGCCTGGCAGGAGCTGTGGCCTTAGGTAGAGAGATAGGGCAGGGCAGGGAGGGAGCCAGGGGAATAAATAACTCAAGCGCACTCTTTTCCCACCCTCTCATCTCTGTATTGGTTTGCTAGTGTTGCTGTAACAAAGTACCACAAACTTGGTAGCTCAAACAACAGAAATGTATTGTCTCACAGTTCTGGAGGTTAGGAGTTCAAGGTGTCAGGCAGGGTTTGTTCCTTCTGAGGGCTGTGAGAAAGAATCTGTTCCATGCCTCTCCCCTAGCTTCCAGGGGTTTCCTGACAATCTTTTCTGGAACAGCACCGTTATCCCTGCCTTCATTTTCACAGGGCATTCTCCCAGTGTGTCTCTGTGCCTAAATTTCCCCATTTTATAAGGACCCAAATGACTTCATCTTAACTAATTACATCTGCAATGTCCCTATTTCCAAATAAGGTCACACTCTGAGGTACTGGGGCTTAGGAATCCAACATAGGAATTTGGGGGCACACAATTCAACCTATAATATCCTCCTATGGGTGGAACCCAAACAGAAACCAGAGCCCAAGGGAACCCATTGATACAGGCACATGAATCAACCTCACAGGGCACAGGGCAGGGTAGAGAGGGATGCGTCTGGGTGGGACAAATAGGTGGCATCCAGTATAGTCATTTTCCATCATTCTATGCTCAAGGCTCCAACTTCACTCCTAGGGATTCAAGACGAGGATTGACACCCAAACCCCTGAACCTCTCACCTTTCCAGCCACTTAGCCATCATGTCCTGATCACTTTTACTTCCTAAATTCCATCTCTATCTCCACTGAACTACGACCTTTTAACTAAAATCTCTGCCTCTAGTCTCTCTTCATTTCTCTCCAGTCTCAACCTGTATGTTGCCTCCAGATTATCTCCCTATTAATCTCACTCCTGACCTCTAAATCTTTAGTTTGACTCTTCAGAACCTTTCTTTCTCTTCCATGATTTGCCAATGTGAGGATTACAAATGTTAACACAATGCCAAGCATAGAGTGACTACTCAGTGTTTCCTGAGCTATTTTTATTATTATCCCAACTAAGTTGTTCCACCCCCTGAGTATTACCTATATTTTATTCCTTCCATGTCCTTTGCTTCCCTAGATTCAAGTCCTTCATGTGGGAGTTCCCCCATCTAACCAGCTCCTCGGCCTCTATCCATCTCAAGAGCCTTGTTTTCCTTCCCTCAAGCCTAAGAGGAAGTGGTCTTTCTTTCCTAGACTGGAAAGGCTCCCTGTGTTTTCTATCCCATTTCTTTCTGTCAGCTGGCTCATTCACCTCCCCTGACTCTTTTGCCTTCACCTTCAAATAGACATAGGCCTCCTGGCGCTAGTATTCCCTCAGGCTCCCATGCACTGTCCCTGTCTCACTCCCAGGTTTCTCACCCAAGGAGCCCGTGCTTGCTGCCTCCACATTCTCCCCACCCTTCCTTCTGCAACCCTTTCAAATGGAACCCGAACACCCACTCTCCTGATCCCACTCTCTCCAAGGTCACCCATGATTTGTTTCCCAGTGGCCAAATCTGACCTCTTCTGTCATCATTCTGCTTAACTTGTTGGCATCATATTAGAATTCCTCCCACTTCAAAGTCCATGTCAGTATAATTTGGCTTCTTTCTTTCCTTTTTTAAAAAATGTACGAATTCCCTGAGGTTGTACCCCTATTTACCCTATCCTTTTACTCTGCAGTTAATCCTGTTCCAGAAGCTGCAAACTGCTAGCCATGTCCCACCCTCAGATAGGTTTTGTTCACCCCTTCCCTATACAGAAACTCTCACTGATTCCACAATGCCTAGCTTCTGGCCAAGGCCCTGACCAGCCTGACTCTAGACTACATTTTCTGCATAAATGGGACTCCCCATTTACAACCCTAGGGCATCCAACTCCTTGTTTTCCAAGGAAATTGGAAATAGAGAGCATAAACACTTCAAAATCAACAATAATAACAATATTAAATTTGGGCTCAGAGCCCCAGAGTTTTCTCTGTCATCATCAGAGTTCATGCCACTATTTATTATTATTGGCTATGTGCCTTTGGGAAAGTTTCTAACCTTTTTCTGACCCAGTTTCTTTTTCTGTAAAAGATGACAGAGTGTCTGCCTTAGAGGAGGAAGGATTAAATGCAACAATGTATGCAAACTGTTTAAACAGAGCAGTTAGCGCATGGTCAATAAACGGTTCCCGTTATTTTTTTTTATTATTGCTTCTTCACCTTTAAGGATATTCACACAATTCATTCAGTTCATTATTACAGCACTGGACTGAATGGGTTTCAGACCTGGAGGTGTGCTGCCAGGATAGGGGGGTGCCTCACTGCAGATTATACTAGGGGATCTCTAAAATTCCTGACACCGCTAAAGCCCCCACGGGGTAAGCCACAGACCCCCTCGGGGCAGTCCACCCTTATCTTCCAGGCAGGGCTGAATCCTGACCCTTTTTCTGGACTATAAGGAATTCACCCCTTTCAGCTTCATTTTCCCTGCTTGTAAAACAACCACCACCAAAACAATTTTAAAAAGCTAACAAACGTTAGCTTTGCTCCTACACTGTTTCCAGCAGTGCTCCTACAGGCACCAGGCAAACAGCGGATTCACCCTAACTAGTTCTGGCCTCCTCTCCGCTCTTAAGCTTCCCAACCCTTTCAAACCCTCCCACCCCTGCCCGCCGGCCGCCCGGCGCCCGCTGCCTTTCTGTTCTCTAAAGGGCTCAAAAGCTTTAGGTCGCTCCACGGAGTTCTGCGCTTAGGTATCATAAATACAATACAAACGCAGGATTTAGATGTGAAGGCGGGTGGGGAACCTGAGGAATGAATGGGAGAGAGCCGGGCGGGCGGAGGAGCGCCAGCCCCGCCCCCGGTGCTCCCGCCCCGCCCTCTCGCTTTCAGACGCAGGTTCTCAGGCGCTGGCTGAAGGCCCCTTACCCTTCAAATCGCGCTCCACTGCTGGACTCTCGTGAGATCTGTACGTTGCCCCGGAAGACCCGCCCCCCAGTGCCGTAGAGGCCAATGGGAGAAGGCGACGGTTACGACGGTTGGGTTTTGAAGAAGCCAATGAGTGCCGGGAGCGGAGAGTTTAAGCAACTCGGGCCGGCGTTTCTAAGGGCTGTCCGGGATCGCTACCTGCTCCGAGCTGAAGGCAAGAGGCGGCTGGGCCCGACCGGGGTGGGTTCGCGGCCGGGGGGGCCCTGGCTGTGGGCCGGCTTTTCCTGAGCACGGTCGCCTGTCTTCTTCCAGGGCTCGGCGGGCACCCACTCCAAAGACCCTTTCCCCTCCGGACGCTTCGCTCCCATGGCGCAGTTCGTGTTCGACAGTGACCTGCACTCGCTGCTGCAGCTGGACACACCCATCCCCAATGCGCCCCCCGCGCGCTGGCAGCGCAAAGCTAAGGAAGCCGTGGGGCCGGCCCCCTCACCCATGCGGGCCGCGAATCGATCCCACAGCGCCGGCAGGACCCCTGGCCGAACCCCCGGTCAGTGGGGTGCGGCGGGACACGGGGAGGGAGAAGGAACGGCTGGCGGCAGCCCGCGTGCCCCCTCACTCCCGCGGGACACTAGGCAGACTGTCTGGCTTTCCTCTCTCCACCCCAGGCAAATCCAGCTCCAAGGCTCAGACCACTCCCAGCAAACCTGGCGGGGACCGCTATATCCCCCATCGCAGTGCTTCCCAGATGGAGGTGGCCAGCTTCCTCCTGAGCAAGGAGAACCACCCCGAAAACAGCCAGACGCCCACCAAGAAGGTATGTGCCCCAGAGGAACGTAAGGCAGGGACCCGTCTGTGTACTTTGCATAAGGCCGTCCTGCCTCACCACCACCCTTATGTGCCAGGAACATCAGAAAGCCTGGGCTTTGAACCTGAACGGCTTTGATGTGGAGGAAGCCAAGATCCTTCGTCTCAGTGGAAAACCACAAAAAGTTCCAGAGGGTAAGACCTTAAGTTCATGGGTTTTGGAGGGAGGTGTCAGCCCATCCCCAGAGCTGAGGGGAGATTCCCGTCTGCTCTTCCCACCTGAGACTGAGGGGAGGGAAGCGTTTATCTGGCCTTCCAGGCTAGGGCCAGGGGGAGGTTTCAATTCTCCCAGTGTCTAGACTCACTCCACTGCCACAGGTTACCAGAACAGGCTGAAAGTACTCTATAGCCAGAAGGCTACCCCTGGCTCCAGCAGGAAGACCTGCCGCTACATTCCTTCTCTGCCAGACAGGATCCTGGATGCCCCTGAAATTCGTAATGACTATTGTAAGTGCAGCCTGTTCCTTGCTGCGTGGATGGGAAAGAGGGCTTTGGGACCAGGCAAACAAGGAAGCTTATATTCTCCCCTTTGTCCCTCTGGCAGACCTGAACCTGGTGGATTGGAGCTCAGGGAATGTACTGGCTGTGGCGTTGGACAACTGTGTGTACTTGTGGAGTGCTAGCTCTGGTGACATCTTGCAGCTGCTGCAGATGGAGCAGCCTGGGGACTATGTATCTTCTGTGTCCTGGATCAAAGAGGGCAACTACCTGGCTGTGGGCACCAGCAGTGCTGAGGTTCAGGTGAGACTTGTCCCTGTGCTGCAGCTCTATTGTTCCCCAGACCCCGGGAGCTTGCCTGGCAGGAGGATGTTATGCCAAGGCCCAATCTCTGACTGTAGTGGTTCTCTCTCTAGCTATGGGATGTGCAACAGCAGAAGCGGCTTCGGAATATGACCAGTCATTCTGCCCGAGTGAGCTCCCTATGTTGGAATAGCTATATCCTTTCCAGGTCAGTGGTTTTTGCCAATCTGTTGCAAAGTCAGGCTATGATTTTTGCCCTTTTCCCCAGACTGTACACCTCTGAAGTGAAGCAACTCTGGCCTACTGGTGGCATGTGACGCTGCCACAGAACCTGATTCCCTTCTTCCTTCTTGCAGTGGCTCACGCTCTGGCCACATCCACCACCATGATGTTCGGGTAGCAGAACACCATGTGGCCACACTGAGTGGTCATAGCCAGGAAGTGTGTGGGCTGCGCTGGGCCCCAGATGGACGACATTTGGCCAGTGGTGGCAATGATAACTTGGTCAATGTGTGGCCTAATGCTCCTGGAGAGGGCGGCTGGGTTCCCCTGCAGACATTCACCCAGCATCAAGGGGCTGTCAAGGTGAGAGAGCCTGGGCTGGGGCCTCTGCAGACCCTCACCCAGAACCTGGGGAATATTACAGGGAGATGGGATGCTGGGATTGGACTAGATTAGTCTGGGACCCTCTATAGCTCCTTGTGTAGTACCTGGTGATCCCACTTTTCTCCCATCTAGGCTGTAGCTTGGTGTCCCTGGCAGTCCAATATCCTGGCAACTGGAGGGGGCACCAGTGATCGACACATTCGCATCTGGAACGTCTGCTCTGGGGCCTGTCTGAATGCTGTGGATGCCCACTCCCAGGTAGTCTTTTACCTATTCTAGCCTCTCACTCCCAGATAAGTTCTTACTCTTTATTTTTTTCTGGGCAACCATGTCCTCTTCAATGGCTTCACCAAGTCTGTACCCTGATGATTTCCAAACTTCTATGTCAGCTCTCACTCAGAAGCTCCAAACCCGTATTTCCAACAGTTTGTGGCTTATCTCCTACCCCATGTCCTATAGGTAGCATCACCCTAATATGTCCCAAATTAAACTTGCTACTTCCCCTTGCTTCCCTAAAATGTGTTCCTTCTCCTCTTCTTATATTCTTTGAGGGGACAGAGCCTACTCAGAAATCTGAAAAACCTTCTAGAATCCCTTATCCTCATCTAGTCACCAAGATACCAGCTTTAACCTCAAAATGTCATTCACATGTGTTCCCTTCCCTCAGTCTCATCCTTCTTCCCGGCAGAGGCCCAGTGCACTGGTCTCAGCATTCTTAGCTCCTCCAGGCTGTCCTCTATACTGTGTTCTGGGTGGTATGTTACTGTTCTCCTTAAACCCTGCATAGCTCCCCATCACCTACAGCATTTAACCCAAATCCATTAGAATTTGAGGACCTTGCTGGTGAGCATCCCTGCAACTACTCCAGCTGCTTCTCCTTCCATTTACTACCCTTCCCCCAACCTTCACTCTAGATTTGGGCTTTTGAGCCAGAGTTCAAATTCTGGCTCTGTCACCTACTAACTTAATTTGCATGTGATCTTAGGCAACTTGTTGAACTTCCTTCTGCTTGACTCCTCATCTGTAAAATGGATAACGATTATAACTCTCAAAAGGCTTTTGTTAGGACTATGGTCACTCAAGCCTGAGTCCATAGAATAGAATAGACTTAGTTCTGATTTGAGTAGCATTGGCTCTATGTCATACCAACGCCATCCCCTTTCCACAGGTGTGCTCCATCCTCTGGTCTTCCCACTACAAGGAGCTCATCTCAGGCCATGGCTTTGCCCAGAACCAGCTGGTTATTTGGAAGTACCCAACCATGGCCAAGGTGGCTGAGCTCAAAGGTAAGTGCTAAATGACAGAAGCCAGACACAAAAGACTTCATATTGTATGACTTTTTATATGAAATATCCAGAAGAGGCAAATGCAAGAGACAAAACAGACTGATGGTTGTCAGGGGCTGGAGGGGAAGGGTAATGAGTGACTTTCTTTATGGAGTGATGAAAATGTTCTGGAGTTATAGTTGTGATGATGGCACAACTTTGTGACTACACTAAAAGCTAAGGAATTGTATACTTTAAAAGAATAAATTTTATGGTATGTAAATTATCTCAATAAAGCTGTTATAAAAAACAAAATCCAAAAAAGGTAGGTTGCCCTGAAAATTGGGAGAGTAGTAGTAGTATGTCTACATTCAGGTGCTGCTCTCACTTTTCCCCTCCTCATGCCCCAGGTCACACAGCCCGGGTCCTAAGTCTGGCCATGAGTCCAGATGGGGCCACAGTGGCATCAGCAGCAGCAGATGAGACCCTTCGGATATGGCGCTGCTTTGAGTTGGACCCTGCACGGCGGCGGGAGCGGGAGAAGGCTAGTGCAGTCAAAAGCAGCCTCATCCATCAAGGCATCCGTTGAGGACCAACTCATCACTTCAGTTTTTTGTTTGCTTATTTTATTTTTCTAATAAAGTCATGTCTCCCTCTCTTGTCCTTTCGTGACCTCTGTCCCAGTAGTTTTCCCCAGGGGCTCCTCTCCTGTGTTTGAGAGCTAGAAACGTCCATCCTGTGGGAGCCTTGACTGTACCTCCTGTTCTTAGACAGGGCTAGCAGGCTTTGTACCCACCTCCTCCATTTATATACACGTACACACAGCCTCAGTGGTTTCCTCTGTCACTTTTAATGAAGACATAAGTGAGTGAGCAGCCTCTACAGGCTGTATTCCCAGGCCTCCCACCCACTCTGACCTGTGGGGTGGAAAAGGAGGGAGCCTGAGTCCACTGTGACAGATTATTGCTGACCTCTTCAGAGTGAGGAAAAAGGCAACAAGACCCTGGTGGGGGCCAGCCCTGAGTGCTCCTCTCCCAAGTTTAAGGCAGGGAGGGGGAAGTGAGCGTCCAGCCCTTTCAGCCCCCAGCTCGAGTGGCAGAGGGCAATGAGGCCATGTCCCTGGGGCTGGCTGGGAGAAGTGGGTAAGGAACGGAAGCTGTGGTCCCTGTGTACCAGCTGTGGGGAGCGGAAGGCTTGTCCCCTGCTCAGTCCTGACCACATAAGCCCTGGTCACAGGTATAATTGGGGAGGACAATGACGGATGCTGCCCAAGGTGCAGTCCTGAGGCACTTAGGTGGGCGCCTAGCAAGAGCATGTTTCTCAGTTGGCCTTGACTTTGGCAGTACCTGGAACTCCATTTTGCTGAACTGCCCGGGGCAGTCGTTTGCCTTTGGTGTAAGAATGATACCAGAAATTGGAGAAGAGCACGAAGAAGATGGTACCGTACATCCAGATGAGGTGGATGATGACTGGGTACTGGTAGTTACAGTTGGGCATGAAGTAGTACTGGGAGATGTGCAGTGAGACCAGGACAAACTGGATCTAGAATAGAGAAAGGCAAGGGTCAGAGGGAATACTGAGAGGACTGGAGGGAAAGAGGGTAGAGAGACTGAACACAGACAGGGAACAGTGTCAAACATGAGAGCGGTTGGATAAAAGAAGGATCCAGACTAGGAATGTTGGGGGGATGGTTATAGACCAGGTTCAGGCCCCTTACCAGCTGGATGGCTGTCATGTGCTTTTTCCACCAAAGGTAGGGTTGAGCCACAGGGCCAAGGGCAGACAATCCATAGTACAGGTACATGATGACATGCACAGAGGAGTTGACCATGGCATGGAAAGAACCCATTCCTCCTGTGAGTGGACAATAAACCGGGTCAGGAGAGTGGAACCTTTGATCCCCAGTGCCTGCCCCTCTTTCCCCAATGGCCTTCATCACTCACCTGGAGCAATATTTACTCCCCACCACCAGCTCCAGGGAAGCACTGAGTGGTGGAAGACATGTAGGAAGGTCACCTGTCCATCTTTTTTCCGGAGAATAAAGATCACCTGAGAGAAAAGTGGGGAAAGGAGTTTCAGAGTCAGGGCCTCTCATTTGTTTCTCCCCCACTCCAAGTTCTCATATTTCATATACTCTCACCGTGTCCATCAGCTCAATGAACTTGGAGAAGAGGAAGAGCCAGGCCACTCGAACCATCTGCAAGAAGTCAGGGAAGCCTTAGGAACCCCACACTACTAGAGCCTCCTTAAACTGGCCCATGAGCACAGGTCACACCCAAATTGCTCCTATCCCCAGGTTGCTTATGACTTGCCCCCCATCCCCGCTCCTACTTACCCTCAGTGCCTCAGGGTTGTTGGAAAAGTCCACAGGGTCACAGCGCCAGGTGTAGCTACTCAGCCAGCCAGACATCAGGAACTAGGATGGGGTGTGGATTAGACCACCAGAATTTCCTCCCTCCCCCCAGTCCCTCCCACTTTCTAGTTGAAGAAATGGATCTGAGCCTCTGGAAAGGAGATGCATGCTCTGGCTCTAAGGCCTGCCCCTTATCCTGCCTGCAGGAATTAAAGCCTAGGCATCCCAGGATCCCACCTCATAGACAATGTAGAGGGAGAGTGCCACCAGTGAGAAGTTGTAGACAACCATGAAGCCACGCAGCTGGAAGGGCTTCCGATTGGCCATGATTCGAGGCCCAAGTGAGAGAACGAAGTACACATAAGTCAGGAGAATGGAGGTCATTAGCAAGGGGGACCCCATCAAAGGGTAGCCCTGTATCCGGGGATCTGTAATAAGGATCAAAGGAGTCAGGAGGTGCCACAGGGTTCAAAGGGTCCCCATCAGATGTACAGATATAAGATCAGATCACAAAGGGTCAAAGGGGTTCACAGGGACTTTCCATTAGGAGACAGCCCTAGATCCAGAGATCTCAGGACAGGAGGTAGGAAGGGCAGGTGGACAGCATCTTACCTCCATGCTTCAACATGTTCTGGTACAAGTTCACCACAGCCTCCATCCCGGCTAAGGTCTCTGGGGAGGTGTGGAAGGTGGGTGTCAGCCAGAGCTATGTCCTCCCATCTCACCCGACCCACAGATAGGACACAGACCAGAGAACTCCTGATGCCTCATTGCAAAAAGGATAGAACAGTGAGGGGGAGGAATAGCTGGGGACTAGGGGTAGGAGGAGGCAGTTTGGCGGGGGCATCTGCTTCCCACATATCCTGCCTGCCTGGGAAGGGCTGTTCCGCCCTTCCTTTCCACACCTTCCTCTCCTCTCTTAACTCTCATCTCTCCTCTGGAGATTTTTAATTCGTAACCTCCTCTCCCCTCTTCCTCCACAAGAAAACTCTCAATTTGATCTCATTCTAGAAAGTCTTACCTCTCACTAACAGAGAATTCATCACCAGAATGAACTGTCTTTCACCTCTCCAGCTTTCGGTCTTTCTTCTTCCCCAGGATCCTCCCCTTCAACCTCTCCTGGCCCATTCCTCCTGTCCTTTCCAGGACTCTCCTCTTCCCAGGGTCCCTCCTCTCCCCTGCTGGGACTCTCACTTCCCAGCCCGTCCAGTCCCTTCCCAATGGTCCCTCTGGCCCCTTCTAGGACACTCACCTCCCAACTCCTTCTGCCCCTTCCTCTTCTCTGCTGGGATACTCCCTAGGGCTCTCCTCTGCCCTCCTGAGTTCTCACCTCCAGCCTCTTGGCTCCTCTCCTCTCCGGTGCTCTCCTCTTGCCCTTCCTCTCTGGGAGCCTGGCTCTTTGAGACTCCTGCCCTGGCAGCTCCACCTGTCTGACTAGATCTGGCAGCAGCTCCGCCCTCCGCCCACCCCCACTGCACTGCACATGGGGTGGAGGGTGGGTCCAGGCCACAGGTCAGTGCCTGGAGGAGCAGGAGCCACGAGGATTGAGAAAGCCAAGTAAAGCTAGGACTCACCATCCACCCACCCACCCTTGACCAGCCAGATGGTCTAAGGTTCTAGGTTTTAAACCACAAACCTGCTGAGGCTCCAGCCCCAGCCCAAACCTTGGAACAAAGAGAATTGCAGAAAACCAACACCCAGCACCTGCTAAACTAGCCATAAATTCTCAGTTTGTCCTACTTCAGAATGGGTACAATCACCCTTCTCTCCCAGGGAGGGGCACGGAAGCCAGTGGCATGTGAGGAGGTGGGGAAGTGGAGGAGGTCTCAGGAATCTTCCCCTCCCACAGGGAGGGGTCTAATGATCTAGGCCCTCTCCTCCTCAGGCCCTCCAGGAATGACGGGGGAGGGCTCACTGGGACACAAAAGCCAGACCCAGGGGAGCCTGGGGCTCTGAGGCAGTCCCAGAAGGACAAGGCAGTCCTTGAACGGCCCGGCTGCAGACGCTCTGAGAGCCAGCACTCCAGTCCACCAGGTTCCTTCTATCCAGAGAACACTCTATGCAGATACTGAGTGAAGAACACACTTTATGACACATCCACAGAGGCTGCACATCACAGAGGCTGCACATGCACCCCTCACACACACTGACTGGGCACACATCTCACAGATGCTCCCTCAACCTCCATGTCAACCCCTAAGTGCCCCACCATGGTCAGGCTGTCCTCCCATACACACGCACCATCTCATACACACCTGCCTCTCATGCAGCTCTCCCCTCACCCACCCAAAGACCCATTCACCAATGGCTAGTATACATATGCATACACGGAGCCCACACACCTCCTGCTGGCTGCAATTGCCCTTCTCTGCCACACCACCCAAACAAGCCTCCGTGGACTCTGACATGCATAGTTTCTAATACTCAGACCTGCTCCAAACTACATTCACACTAGTGAACACACCCAAAACACACATCCTCCTTCATAGGTCCCGCATTACCATGTGCAAATACTTATGCGCACACATATGTGAGTCACAGATAAATGTGGTCATATACATAAACTCATACAGCCCACTTAGCAGGGAATGAATATAAAATCACCCACAACACATGCAGATCCACACCTGCCCTCGGTCAAGCACACAGATCTCTTTTCACAGATGACAACCACCATTCACTCATTCATTCATTGACAATCATATTTTTGTTGGTTGCCTATTCTGTGGGAGGGCCTAGCAGAGGAGGGGTAGCATGTGCTCTAACACACAGTTCCTTCCTGACTCATGTGAGTTTGCCAGCTTGTTATCTCTCCCAACCACCATTCTCGCAAGCACTCTGGAGGTCAGGAGCCGCTCAAGGCTTCTGGAAAGGACCTCTCTCCAAGCTAGAGAAGAATCTGGGTGTGTCCTGGGTAGGGGAAGTCAGTCCAATCCTTCCTTCCTTTAAGATGGATGGAAGGGGAAAGGAAACAGGCAGAGGAAGGGGGAGGGGAAGAGAGGAGGGCAGAGGAGGGAGGAGAGAGGGAGGGGCCAAGAGGGAAGAGGGGTAAGACCTGGAGGTAGGGGAGGAAGGCCTCGGTTTGAGTAAATGGGGTCCATGGACCGGAGGGAGGTTGCTGGAGAGGCCCTGCCCCAGAGAGCTGGGACCTCCCACTCACTCTCCCCTGGAACAGCCTCGCCCACACCCAGGGCTGGGCAGGGCAGGGCTGGGCCGGGCCACCAGGCAGGGGGCCCAGGGCACGTGGAGCGCCCGCCCAGGGAGGGTCCAGACTCACCAGTGGGAGGCCAGGCAGGCAGCAGTGGAGGGCTCGGAGCGAGCAGGGCCAGAGAGAAGTCCCCAGGGCAGCCTGCCTGCCACTTCCTCATCTGCTGGGCCGACTTTCTGTCACCAGAGGGGGCGGGGGCGGGCCGGGTGGGGGGCGCCTGCTGATTGGGCCTTCGGTGCGGCAGGAGGGGCCGTGCGGCCTCGCCGCCGGCCCAGGGCGGGAGCAGGGCGGGCCGCGCGCTCCGCGCAGGAAGCGCGCCCCGCCGACTCCCGGCCCTTCCTCGCATCTCGCCCGCGCAGTCGGAGCGCGCGCGCAGCCCGGTCCGGGCCAGGGTTGCACCCAGCTCCTTCCTGACATTCAGCCCCCGGATGGCATTCTGGGCCCGCCGGTGATTAACCCACCAGCACCGCCGACACATCCGTGCGGGCAGGCAGCCCACCCAGCTTAGGACCCTGGGAGAAGTTCCAGGGCTCAGCCCCCCTCCAGAGGGCGTGAGACCTGAGAGGTGGGCCAAGGAGCTGGGAGGTCTCTGGAGGAGGGAGCAACTGAGCATGGAAGCCTTCCCTACGAGCCTATAAATCTGGATCAGCCCCAGCACTAGGAGTCGCTGAGAGGATTTCGGGACATGGAGCTGGGAAAATACAAGTGGTTGGTGCGCAGCCGCTCTGCCTGGAATATGCCCAGTGGGAGGTGGTATGGTCAGAAGTGCTGAGTATTAGACGTCCGAGTGAACCCTTGTTACATGCTCTGCACATGTGTGCTTTGTGTCTGTTTGATATATTTATTTAAGAGCACTAAACTGTAACAAAGTAATTTGCTTTTTATTTAAATACACATGGGCGCGCGCGCGCGCGCATACACACGTGGCCTGGGGCAGGAACCGTGAGTCACTGGCTACACTGGCCTTCCAGGTAGTGAAAGCAGAAAAAAGGAAGTGAAGCTGGCTGCGACTGAATGTAGTATGAAGGCCAAATGGGACTGTTTGATTTTATTCTGGAAGCAGAAGGGAAACTGAAGATTTTTGAGGATACTATAATCAGGCTTGTATTATCAAATAATTCATCAAATATTTATTGACCACCTACCACCTGCAAGACTCTACTAAGTGCTGGTGACACATCAATGAATAAGGCAGAGCTGTCCCTGCATGGGGTCTACGATCTAGCCCAATCACTTCTCTCTGGCAGCCAGTATGAAGAGGGCATTTGGAGGGAGACCAGTGAGAGATACAGCCTGGCCTAGGAAGGTTTGGAAACTGATGGAAATGAAGAGGCAGACACTGTGGAGAGTTCCCCAAGTCAGGTGTCTATCTAGCTTTCCCTCTCACACACTCATCAACTGGACTGAATTCCTGGGGGTGAGGAATAGGTTTTAGTGAGATGCAATCTTTATCTCCAGTAGCTCCTGGAATAGTGCTTTGCATATAAGATCCAATAACTACTTATAGGATTGGATGGTATAAATGTGGATAGAATAAGGAATTCAAGGAGATGGTGGTTTGGGAGAAATAGTATGTTCATAAATGGTCAGACGTAGCTATATGGAAGCTCAGTCTTAGAGGTAAGAGATCAGAGCCAAAGTACACCTATGATCCATCCCATTAGTACCTGCCCTTAACAGAAAATGACAGAAGAATTCAACTATTCTAAAGGCTCAAACTTCACATTGTACTCTAAGGCATGCCCTCAGTCTCCCATTCTACCTGTGCCATTCTCCTCGGCCACGTCCTATGCTTTAACCATTCCCCAAGGATGTCAGCATCTTTCATACTCCCCACTTCTCTAAGCCTTGTCTCTTGACTCAATACAAGATAGAAGCAGCTCTCCCAGGCAGTAAATCATTCCCTCTCTCTTTTATCATAATCTTACTGCAGTGTAATTATCTGTATGCCCCCCATAAGTTCTTCTCAGCAGAGGCTATGTTTTAGTTGTCTCCGTCTCTAGCATCTGATCCATCATCCATCTGGGTCATTTGATCCTCCATAATGTTTGTTGAGTGAATATTAGAGTGAATGAGACAATGCAAGTAAAGTAAGGAGGTCAAGGGGCCCAGAGTCAAGTGAGAGGTTAGTAAGAATTCAAAAGCCAGAGGAGGGCGGGTGGGTGGAGGGGGAGAGATTAACCAAAGAACTTATATGCATATATGCACAACCCCAGGACACGGACAATGGTGTGGAGAGGGACTGGGGAGGGGGCTGGGATGGGGTGGAATGGGTCATTGGGGAGAAAAAGGGACATTTGTAATATTTTGAACAGAAGTAAATAATAAAAAATACAAAGAATTCAAAAGCCTTTCTACTTCCCTTAGAATAGCAGTATTGAGTCAATAAATATTTATTGAAAGCCTAATGTGTTTCACAAATACTTTCGTGGCTTCAGGGTCAGACCTGGCTCCAAAGGCCTGAGTTTAAATCTTCCAGTTAGTGCCTGTGTGACCTTCTGTAAGCTGCTGACCCTCTATAAAATGGGAAGGACAGCAGTCCCTATCTCATAGGATTGCTGTCAAGATGAAAGGAAATAACTCACATGAAGTGCTTAGCACTGTTTCTATCTCAACGTTTAGTAGACAAGGTGGGAGGTAAGCAATGTATCAAGGAGGTATACACTTGTATGTAGATTCATGAGCATTCATTTAACAAATGTTTCTGAAATGCTTACTGTGTACAAAGCACGATTCTGAGAGTGCTATTGAGAGGTTTTGGATTCATTGTCTATCTAGAGAGGAACTAGAGAAGAACAAAGCAGACCATTATAGACAATGAAACTGTCCCCGAGGCCCAATCGTAGCGATAGGGAACTTCAGCTATCCATGTATTCACCTGTATTCACCACATTGGCAAAAGACTATGGCAAGCCTTCAATCAGTGTTGAACATGAATGAACATGCCCGAAGACTTACTTTGTTCGGTTCCTGTCCTAGTCCTGGGAGAAAGCATCTTCAGCTATCTGATACAGACCACTTAGACCCAAGTCCTACCAAATGGCATCCCCATGGCTGTGGGACTTCTGTAAAACACTCACAGTCTAGTGGAGAAGACAGACACATGAATGAACAATTAGAGCAGCATGTGTTGAGCATTCCCATTGAGATAAATCCAGAGAGTTATGAAAGCATGAGGGTGGGGGTTAGTTCTTGAAGGCTTCACAGGAATGACACCTACACTGAGCATTAAAGGACACTTTATAGAAGGCAGGAAAAGGTATTCCAGGCAGAGGGAAGCATGTATGTGATGGTAATAGATGCTAGAGATGTGGCAGGTCTGGGGAGCTCTAGGTAGTTTGGTGTGGCTCCAGCTCGGAGGGCATATGGGTAAGGGCAGGAAACCTAGGCAGGAGTCAGTTTATGAAGAGCCCTGTATTCCAAGGTTCGAATTTTATTGTTTATCTTTTTCAGCCCTGGCTGTACACTAGAATCACCTGGGGAGCTTTTAAAATATTAACGCCTGGCTCTCACCTCCAGATTGATTTTAATGGTTGTTTTAATGGGAAGAGGCTTGAGCGTGTTTATGTGCTGTGAGGAAGGAAACAATGGGCTCCAGCATACACCTCACAGACTGAGATGTGTGGAAAAGAAGAGTAACTTTGTCAATGGACTGGAAGGAAATGGAACAGTGGGACTTGCCAGGAAGTTAGGCTGAAGGCCTTGGAGGTCAGAGGGTTCAGTGAAGGGTCCCCACATCAGGGGCAGGCTGATAAACTGGAGAAACTGGAGGGGTCCACGAACTCACAGTCTTTTTTTGTTATTATTTTAAAAAATTTATTGATTTAGAGAGGGAGGGAGAGAGAGAAACATCGATTTGTTGTTCCACTTATTTATGCATTCATTGGTTGATTCTTGTATGTGCCCCAACCAGAGATTAAACCCACAACCTTGGCGTATTGGAACAACGCTCTAACCAACTGAGCTACCTAGCCAGGGCCAGTAACTCACAATCTTGATAAGGATAAAGGTCCAGTGTTGCAGAGAAAGTATAGCTGGTCCAATAACTAAAATACCCCTTCCTTCCTGATAGGATGTGAGGTGACAATTTCCCCTGGGCCCCACCCTGACTCCCCTCCTCATGCACTGCTCTCTAAGGGGCCCTTCTCCACCCTCTTTCCCCAGAAGGCACAGATTTACTTTTTCCATGGGTTTGGTCTGAAAACTATCATCTGTATAAACTCTAACGACTCTATTCCCATCATTATTTTAGGTTTTATATGTTTCAGCAGAAAAATTAAAGGAAAGTAGGATCAAAGAAACAGGAATGGTAATAAGTAAAAAATAGAGTATGCCTGTATGCAAGTGAGTGAGCAGGTGGAGCAGAGTATGGGAGAGGGGGAGGGGGCATGGGGGATGGGGTGGGGGTGTATCCATCTAAGAACAATAGAAACTAAGAGTCTAGGCTGAGGGACAACGGGAGTGGCAGGTAGAGATGGAAGCAGCCTCCTAGGGGCTGTGTCAAGCTTCCCCATCCCCATTCTGTAAAGGACAAAGGGTACTTTCTACACAGTATTCACACAGGGGAGTTGAGAGGAGTGCCAAGTCTGTGAGGACAAGGGAGCGAAGATGAGGGTGAAGGGTTTGCCAGTTAATCATTCTACATGTCCCTGGGCCTTAGCCAGCTAGAAAATATTCACTGCCTAAGGCTGTGGGACCATGGCTTAAGAAACTGGAGCTGGAAAGACACCTGGCTGGCAGAAGGGAGAGACTGCAAACACTCATCATATCATCTGGAATTTGGGGGTTTGCCTGGATTCTTGAGAGGTCAGGGACAAGAGTGGGTAGCCAATATCATGGGTATCATAGTGTCCGCTGAACTGAAGAAACTCAGGTAGGGGGAAGAGGGTTGCGATAAAACCTGCAGGAAGAGCTCTGGAGAGAGAAAAGGGGAAGCTTTTGGGTAGGGGACAAACCAGGGGAAGTTATTAAAATGGAAAAAAGAGAGGGGGGAAAGAGAAAATGTAGCTTACTATGCAATACTTTCTCTGGAAAGCATGGGGCCAGTTGCTTTCCATGTGTTCTTATGGTTCAGTCCTGTAAGGTACTATTATCACTGCTTATCAGATGAAAAGAAGGGAATCAGAAAGGGTGAAGGATCTTCTAAAGGTCACATAGCAAGTGAGGTGGAAGCAAACAGGTGTTCTAGGCTGAGGGAAAAGTGTGAAGGGATGGATAGAGGAAAGCACAGGACTGGAATAGAGAACAGCAAGTGAATATGTTTGGCTAAAGGATAAGGTGAATGAAAGGCCTCTGTATGACAGAAGGTTAAAAAGTAGGTTGGCCCCATATCTTAAGTATTTTGAATGAGAGAATGAGGTGCTTCATTTGTATTGGGAGTGTCCCTGAAAATTTTTAAGAAAGGGCGTTGGTATAATCCCTATTGTTCTTTACAAAGATAAACCCAATGACAGTAAGCTCTATTATCAAGAGGAAAAGGAGACCAACTGAGAGAATAGCTCAGAAGCACACATGTGACGCAGTGAAGGCCTGATCTAAGCGATCAGAGTGAGAAGGAAGAAGAGGGGATAGAACAGAGAGGATCCAGAACTGACAGCAATGCTAAGTTGGTAATCCAGGTGAAGCAGGATGGAGGAAATGAATGCAGTTTGGGACATGCTCAGTTCAAGGTAAGACAGCACATTCAGCAGGCAATCTGAAACAAGTACAGTAAGCTCAGGAGAAAGGACAGGGCTTCAGAAAAACCCCAAGGACTCTCTGTAGAGATAAAACAATACAAAGTGGACTATGGGAGCTCTAATTTGGGTTGTATTCAGACATTTTCCCATCCCCCTACTTTCATTTCCTTTAAGGAATTCCTGCCCAACCCCACTGGTCCATGAATCATGCTGTTCTCCCCCTTCCCCCAGCCCAAGCTCCTAATGGCACAGTATCCGGGCAGGAACAATCAGGGTTTTTCCATGAGGTGAGCTATCCTGCTGTAGAGAAATGCAGCAACAGAGAACATAGAAATAGGAGCCCCAAGCCCCACTAGAGCCAGTCACCCTTTCCCTTCACATCTGCATAACCCAAATACAATTGGGTCCTCTTTTTTGTTTTTGGTTGAGCTAGTTTTATTGTGATGTGTTGCAATCAAAACAGTTTAATATACCATTCAATAAAAATGATATTGCTTAGGAAAGTAGAGGAAGAGGGGGATAGCAGTCAGCATCTGAGTGTTGACTATATGCCTGAGAGGCCTTGTATGCCCTTCAAAGAAGCTTGGACCTGATCCTATAAAAAATTAAGGTTAAATTTAATTTTAAATATGCTCAGTTGAAGGTAGCCTTTGAGGTGGAAACTGAGGTTCTTGGAAGTAAAGTAACTTGCCTAAGGCCACACAATAAGTAAGTGTCCTGGTCAGGATTTAAACTTGTAAATAAATAAACTGCAATGGCTAGGTACTGTAACGGAGGTTTGTGGAGGGTAAGGGAGAGGTATGATTTTAAGACTGGTCAATTGTACAGGGGTGGAGATAGTACTTGAACTGGAAGGATGAATTGTTCACTAGGGGAACACGGGGTTTGGAGCAGGAAAAAGAAAGGGCAGGCATTCCAGGTGGAGGGCAAAGTGTGTGTAAGCCACTGAGGTGTGAGACAGTACCTGACCCCCAGGTATTTCCTTATGGCTCTAGCTGAGAGTACTTATAGTTTAGTGGCAAGAACAGTGGGGTGTGCCATAAGAAAACAAGGCCTGAAGGTTGGGTGGTGAGTGTGAAGGGAAGAGAAGCTTGCATGGAGCTCTGGTTGTGATACTCAGTGAATTATACACAGCCACCCATGAAGGCCTGAGCCCAGGCCAAATAAGTAAGGACAATCAAGGAGAGAACTGATCATAGCTGCACAGAGAGATCTATGAGTGAAGGCCCTGTTTAGGGACAGAATGTAGGCAGGCCATGGAACTGAGTCTTTAGCTGGTTTGGACAGGGAAGAGATAGAGTATAGGAGGGATGAAATAGAACATTTCAGGTGAGGGAGTTTGTCATTTGGTCTCAAATAAAAATGATGCAATTTAAGAGACCAAACTGGGCTCTAATGGAGCCGTATAGGTGACAACTAAGTGGGAGAAAGAAAATTCACAAAACTAGATTTGAAAATGTCTTATCACATCAGGCAAGTCAGTGCCTGCTCCGCACTAGGTTCTAAGGAGACACTATGAGGTATGAAATGGTCATAAAGGATGCTTCCTGAGGCCAAGCTCCTGAGATGTGAGCACAGACAAGTCACAGAGGGGAAAAAAGGTTGCTTCTTCAGAGATATTGATCAATCATTGATTTAAGCAACAATTACTGAGAGCCGAGTTCTAGACACTACCTTGAGGATAGGTAATATTTACCAAGCTTCTACTATTATCAGGCACTATTCTAAGCACTCTGTATTAATCTGTTTAAACTTCACAGCAAACTATGAAATAGCATTATTATTTTATTCTCAAGAATAAAAAACCCCCTGGAGCTCAGAGAAGTAAATTAACTTGCTTAAAACCACACAGCTAGTTAAGTGGCACAGCTAGGATTCAAACCCAGGCAGTCTGGCTCTAGAACCTGCTTCTAACCCACATGCTACATTACAAATGCTGTAGTACATGACACACGTTATTTGTCAAAGATCACAACAACTCTTGGTTGGAAAAACTGGGATTCAAACCCTGACAGTTTAGTGTGCTTGAACTTGGGGGACAGTAAAGGGCAGCAGGAGCTAGAGTTAGTATGTACAAGGTACAAATGTGGAACATAAAAGAGGAGGTAACTGACCTTACCTGGTGGGAATGGCACTGAGTTGAGGACAGACTGGTTGTTGGAAAAGTTCAAAGAGCAGTGACTTGTGAGCTGAATTTTGAAGGATGATTGGGTATTCATCAGACAGAATGATGGGGCAGTGTTCCATGCAGAGGGACCAGTGGGAATAAAGAAATGGAGGCTACAAAGAGTCTGCTGCTTTCAGGAAACTTCGAGAAGTTTGTGTCTTGGGAATGGAGTGGGTGGCTGGGCAATACATAAAATAAGTCAGGGGGCTAGATCATACAGATTCTTTTTTGCCTTTCCAGGAAATTTGAGTTCTTTTCCAAACTTTTCCAGTGAAGTAAATGTAATGGCAAAAAAGAAAAAAAGGTAAATAAATATCCCCAGGGAATCTGGCGGCTTAGTCTGAAGCCTTTCAGACCATAGTCATTTGCCACACAATGACGTCTCTGAAAACAACAGACTGCATGTACAACAGTGGTCCCATAAGATTACAACAGAGCTGAAAAATTCCTTTCGCCCAGTAATGTCATAGCCATCATGATGTCACAGTGCAATGCATTACTCGCATGGTGTTTGTGGTAATGCTGGAGTCCAGTGTTTGTAAACTCTACAGTAGTGTACGGTAATGTCCTAGGCCTTCACATTCACTCACCACTCCCTCACTGACTCACTAAGAGCAAATCGCAGTCCTGCAAGCTCCATTCACTGTAAGTGCACTATGAAGGTGAACCATTTTTTATCTTTTATACTATATTTCTACTGCACCTTTTCTATGTTTAGATATACAAATACTTACCATTGTTACAACTGCCTACCATATTTAGTACAGTAACATGTTGTACAGGCTTGTAGCCATACAGGGTGGCAAATCCTTTCCAAATGTTAGCCCCTGTGTGTTCAAGGTCCTCAGGCCAGAGCCACATCAAGCCTCCCAATTAGGAACGTTGAACCCTCAGGGCTGAACCGAAAAGGGACCAAAGCCCCTGTCCCTACATCTGGCCTGTTGCTAAACTTGAATTGGTTATCCCCCCAAATCTGGAGCATATGGAAGACAATGTACATCCTTTACTAGTTTCTCTGGACAGTAATCAGGAGTTGACCCAGGGTGGGCGTTTGGAAGGATTCAGCCTCCGTCCTGACTGGTGCTGGGATCAGCTCATACGGCTCCTGTGTCCACAGGGCACAGAGAACACATTGTCCATAGGAGGATTATTCTGTATGAGAAGCTCAGACAAAGGGAGAGGTTGTTCTCAGCTGCCTGGGGGAGGTGAAAAGGGGGTGGGAAAAGGGACCAGCCTTACACTAGGGCATTCCTACAGAGTTCAGCTTCTTTCCTCCAGCTTAGCCCTAGTGCTAGGACCCCTTATGAAATTGGAAAGAGTACTTAGCTACAACGTACCTATCTTGGCTGTTTCCCAAGAAAGTACAGGTTAACTAAAGTAAGCTTGCTAAGTATACAGCAATAAACACCAGAAGCGGAAGAAAGTGGGGTGACTGGGGCAAAGAATAAAAGGGAGGTTCAACAATGACCTAATCACAGCCTTAGGACAGAACGCGAGGAGAAGTCCTAAGCAATGGGTGTCACAGACATTGATCCAGTATGCTCCCACCTTCAGCAGGATGAACCCAGTGTTGTAGTAGGATCTCAAGATTTCACAGCTTCTGTTCTTTCTCCAGATTAGACATAAAGCTGGAAGACAATCTCATTCTCCAGGGGCCCCAAGAGTAGGAGAAAGCAGAGCAGTCAGAAACTGAGGAATATTACCAGAATAGGGCAAGAGAGCCATCTTTTGCAAATCCTAAGTTTGAGCAAGTAAGCAGGTCATGTCTGCTTCTTCAAAGGAAACTCCATATATAGGGTGTTCCCCTAAAATGTATACACCCTTTGAATAATTATAAAGGCAGTGTTTATTAAAGTACATTTCATTTTCAAAATTGAGCTATCAGCTGTTAAAGTGTGTATACATTTTTTTGGGACACCCTGTATGTTCCTTCCTGAGGGAATGAGTTAGGAGTGGGATATACATACTCTCCACTGAGGTGGTTACTGGGTTGTATGGGCCCCAAAGTTGGAGATGCTACATAGGTTTGTGTGCTCCAGAGGATTTGGAGGTGGGGTGGGCTTAGAAATGAGAGTATGTGCTTTCAAAGTTTAGAATATAGAGATGTGAATGCCTCCAGGATAAGGGGTATTAGCTTATGGTCACAAGACATAGCTCAGGTCCTACATATGTTCCTGTTGGGGCAGAGGGATATTTCCATTCTTGGAGGAATCCATTTGAAATAGTATGGTGGGATGAAGTCACTATTAACCATAGACAACAAAAAAATGTGGGTTTGGTGCCTTTCAGCAGGAAGGAATCTTTTGGTGGAATAAAGGATAGCAGTTGCCAAAAGATGCTCCAGGGTTTAAAGCAGCACAGCATAAACCCTGGGCAATATAACAGCTCTGACATCACCAGTAAGAAGGGAAGGAATAAGAAGATAACATCTGAGTGAGCTGACAGAGCAGTAAGGCAGTACTGCTAAAGCGGAGAAAGGTCCGGCATTGCCTCAGAGCCAATGACAGGATTCCTCGTGCTGCTGTGTAACATGGTCAGTGTACTTTGGGGATACCATTTCTTGTCTTGATGGAACAAGAATGAATGTGACATCGGGGTCCACTTTTCCAGTCCTTTGCTGCCACAGACTGGCAGAATTCGCCTGCACTGAACAAATGCTGAAGTACTAGCGTGTGATGAAAGAAAACAGAAAAAAGGCAGCTGGAAGGCTGTCCTCATACCTCAGGACTTTTAGATAAAAGCTAATCAAAGATAAAACTTTTTAGGGAGAACAAATCAGAATTACCTTGAAGCAACCTTGACAGTCTCTGATATGGTCTCTGATCCCCATATAGCTCTCTCATAAATTGCTGTCAGATAAGCCTGACACAATGATCATTGAAATTTAAATAACTTTATCAGAGAAATCTCTTGGTTCCCTTCTGCTGACTCAACCCCGGCCTTTGCCTACAAAGGAGCAAGGAAAGCAGCTTAGACTGGAGACCCAAACTCACTCTGCTCTTCAGCTTTAAAAAAGCAGATATCCTGGCTGGTGTTGCTCAGTGGTTGAGTGTCCACCCACAAACCAAGAGGTCGCCGGCTCAGTTCCCAGTCAGGGCATATGCCCGGGTTGCGGGCTCAATCCCCAGAGGGGATGGCGTGTAGGAGGCAGTCAATCAATGTTTCTCTCTCACATCGATGTTTCTCTATCCCTCATCCTTCCTCTCTCCAAAATCAATAAAAACATATTTTTTATAAAAAGCAGGCAAAGGTACTGGTGGCTGGTGGCTGCCCCCTCCCACCATCAATCTGGCTCTTACTTGAGGCACAGGTTCAATGGTCTGGAGGAAAGCCATCCTGGCTGGAGTCTAGCAACTAGGCACATGATGAGGATAACCAAACCCCGAGGACAGTGTGAAGTGAAATTCCCCCTACCTCCAAAGTAAGAAAAATGAGTCTGGGGAAGAAGAGACTTTTCAGGTGCTAAGGAAAACACAGTCCTGCCTGATAAAGCCACTTTCTAAGGAAGTGCCCACCTACTGGCCTTCTACATCTTCTTTCATGTGTGCAGGGTAAGATAACGGACAGAAGACTTTGTGACTATTTCTCAGGTAAGAGCTAAACTGGCTTCTGAAAGGATGGAGAGCAGAGAAGGCCCAAGCTTTAGCGGAGTTTCAGGTAGACAGTTCATTTCAGCCCAGAAGTCTTATCACTTAGCTTGGAGAGATGGCCAGAATGGAACCTGGGCAGAGACAGTGTGGCTCTAAGACATAGAGGCTGCCACAGTTTCTAGCAGCATAAAATAAGCACAGGCTTTCAAACAGAACAGAGTGGTCCATGATCTTGTGTTCATCAGCTCACCACTGACATGAAGCAGTATCAGATCAGGGTCAATTCTGGATCAAGGATTGAGGAGGGCTGTAGGGGGAAGTGGCTGTAGAAACTATCATTTATTGAATACCAATAATTTTGTGTACTGTGCTAAGTGCTTTACATTAATTTTCTCGTTTTAATCCCCATAACAACCCTATGAGGTAGGCATTATTACCATTTACAAATAAGAAAACAGGCTCAGAAAAATTAGGTCACTTGCCCAAGGCCATACAGTTAGTCAGTGATAGAGCTGGGATTTGTATGTTGCTGAAAGCCCATGTTCTTTTATTGTACCTAGCTATGTCAGCTTTGCGCAAAATGCATTACTGCCCAAATCTGCAAAGAGCACGTGGGAGTGGAGGTTGTTGGCCACACTCACCGCTGGTAGGGATGCATTGAAGCTGACTTGATGTTGGTTTTTATTCCACTTGGCATTTTCCCTAAAAGGAACATGAAGAAAGACGCCTGAAGCATGGTAAGACTTTTATGATAATTCAGAAATGTGGTCTCTCAGGTTTCCTTCTGCCACCCCCTCTATCATCTCAGAACCTCTGTGGCATCTGACCCTGGATGGCAAAGCTCAGAGGTGTGGTTCCTCACCAAGCTCTCTACCTGAAGGTATCTAGGAGGAAAGGACTGATGGGGAGAAGAAGGGAAGGAGAGTAGAAGTGATCAGACTCCTGCTCACCTACTCCTAGAAGACATAGCTAAACCTGTGTGACCCCCATTTAATGTCACAGGTAAAAGAATATGTCCTTAATTTAATTGCCCCTTTTCTCAGACAGCTTGGAAGAAAATATCTCTTCTAGTTACTTGTATCTGAACTCCTCCAGACTGTTCTCATCATCACTAAAAGTGAACAGGAGAGACAGAATACAGAGAATACATGTAGCACTGGGAAACTTGCCTGCTTGTCATTTTCCAACCCATTTACCAAATGGTCTTAATTAAGGTCTGACCATCAGTTTCTCTAAGAAAAAACCCTGACAACACATCTAATATCCAGAGTAAATGGAACAGAAGAGTAGTTGAGACAGAGCTCTGAGATGGGGGTTGGAGGTGAGAGCAGTTTTTGTAATTCAAAGTTATTCTTCATTCTCTGGTGTCTGTTAGAGTCACAAATGAGACTTTTACTCCTAAAAATTGTTTTCTGGGCCACAGTCCAGGAGAACAGAAGAAAATCTTCAGCATTGGGGATGCTGGAGGCTCAGACAATTCAGCTTATTCCCACTTCCCTGCTCAGGGTCTGTCACCATGTCAATCCCTACCACCTTACCTGGTTGACCTGCCTGGGCCATTTGCACCCCACTGAGCATTGACTGCTGCTGGCTTGGAGCACCTGTCATCTGCACCTGCTGTAATCCAGAGGCTCCTGCAAGGATTGTTCCAGTTCCTGGCTGGCCTGGCTGGCCAGGTCCACTGCTGCCTGAGGGTCTCCAATTAGACAGTCCTTTTCCAAAGGCAACAGCTGCCACCAAGGCATTGGTGTCTGTAGGATTAAAGGTCTGCTTGTTTGGCCGGAGACCTGAAGAAAAAGGTAAATGAGGACCTTGAAGTATGCCTTTGGCCCTGGATTGAACCTAGCAGTAGGAAGACCATTATGAGTACCAGGGCTTAGAGTTCTGACTTCAGCAGCATCTAGACTCCCTGGTAGCCCAGAGGAAGAGCCAGAGGACGCCCATGGCTATCTTAGAATTCTCCCTTCTCATTTTGCCCATTTCTTCCATCTACTCCAGAGGTGGACTTAAACACAAAAGGCTAACAGAGTGGATGTCAGCTCATTCTTACGTCCTCACTTTACTATTATCAAAACCACCATTCCCATAAAAGTGATCTTATCCCTCTTTCCCTCTCCATTTTGCAGCCGATCCCTCCATACCTCCACCCTCTGATTCTCGTTCCTCTTTGTTGATTTTCTCCAGAAGGTTTGAGCACATTTTATTCAAGCTCTGGATCTGCTTCTGTAACACAAATTGGTACAGAGATTAGGGAAAGCAAGAAACGATTGTGGGGAAGTTGCTTTCTTGTGCTCTTCTAGGGGCAATTTACATGCAATCAATCATGTATCCCTACCAGACAGCAACTGTGAAGCCTAGCTTCTCATGATGGGACTTGGGGAATGGGGGGCAGCAGGCAGTGAATCAGTCCAACCTGAGCTACATCAGCACCAATGCGGGCAGCATCTGTTGTCAGTTGCTTCTCTTGCTCTTCGACCTCAGGGTCAGGCTTGGTTCTCAGATGGTCAGGGACCACCTCATGGCTGAAAACAGGTACTCGTCCTTCAGTCTGCCGCTGTAAAACACAGATTTTATTAATCATCCTAGGCATTCCAAGAAGATTCAATCTGGCCTGATATATAGTTCCTGCCATAGGCAAACAGTACATTTTCAGGGAAGATACAGCCTAAGACTTACAATATTTAGTTTCCTAAGACACTACACCCCTCATTCCACCTTTCATTTCTGTCTCCTCACACCCCTATCTCTACCAGACACTGGGGCAAATCTCTCTGCTATGTTTTCATCAGACACTAAAATATACAAAGTCACAAAAGAACATACTTTTTGCTCAAGATAGGTGTTGGATGAGAAAGGTCTTTGCCTTGGTGACATAGTCCTCAGGTTTATTTGGGAGTAGCTCCCCAACTCCAGAAGGACAAAAAGCATGGCCTTTAAAATACAGCCCTCACTTTTTATTGCCACACACTACTCCACATTCAGAACTTCTAGAATAATCAACCAACAACTGTGTTCTAGGTCCTTATCGAAGGACTTAATTTCCCAGGTTGTACCCTTTTCCTCCTCTTACCATGAGATCTTCATCACGGTCTGGGGACAACACCAGAGGGATGATGACCTGGTTACGGAACAGTGGTGTCTTTTCATGCTTCAAGACCTTGTTCAGAGTGTTCAACTGTCCAGAGAGCAAGGCAAAGCTGTCCAGGACAGAGGGCCTGGTAGAGTAAGAAGGTGTCAGAATGTTCTCAGTAACAGAATCTCAAAGGGGTCCCTCAGATTAGGAATACCCAGGCTCACCCCCAAAAGACTCAGCCCTATGGATGGACTGGGTAGGAACCAGGGTGGCTTATAGGGATTATGGGGTTAGGAAAGATGGACATACTTTCAGTTTCTGACACAGATGGAGAAAAAAGGCAGTTCATTATTTGAATGGGGTGAGGAACAGTGGCAAATAGGAACCATGGCTACACTGTTATCACTAAAAATACAGAAACTGAATAAAAGCCCTCAGTTTACTCAGACTTCCACACTTCATACTTCCACAGCAGGCTGGACTTAAAAAGACTCACCAACATCTATGGCAAGAGATCCAGTATGACCTTTGTATTCCTATTGTAGTGGGAGGACTTCTTCTCAGAGAAGTCAAAGGGTGAGACTCAAAAGCTAGAAAGAACCAAGGTTGGGAAACTAGGCATTTCTCTACTTCCTTGCCAGGGAGGCCCTAAATTACACTTCATTTGTTAAATGGTGGGAAACCCAGCTCATACCAAATCATAAGATGTTTGCAAACTGATAAATGGTTATATCACTGGAGGTGTCCTATTCACCAGGAGGCCTGGCCCCTCCACCCATGGAGCCCTCCCCAGATTACCCTGGCCACCCTTACCAGGTCAACCGGTCATACTCGTTCTCCAACTTGTAAATGAAACTCCCCAGTGAGTTCTTCAGATCAGCCACTTGACTCAGCAGTGCATCTAATGATGCCTCAAGCTGCTTCTCCTCCCTCTGCACCAATGGGAACAGATTGGTTACTCAGGTGAGTGCGAGTATGACACATACAAAGGAAGGCTGAAAAGTCAGGATGACAGTAACACTATTAAGTAACACAGGATCTCGTTGACATAGGAGAGTCAGGTTGTTTTCTATCTTTGGTATTTGGGTTACAGAGAACATCAACCCTTAGACCTTTCAACTCATTCACCTGACCTCAATTCCTCTTACCAACTGATTCCTTTCTCCATCAATCCATGCCTGGTTTTTCTCTGTATTAGGTACACTCTATTCTCTTTTATTGAGGAGTTTTCTCCAGACTTAATGTCTGGGTTTATTCTCTTTTGTGTACTTCTGCAACATATGCACTCCTCTGTCCCAGAACTTGCCTTGTGAGCCAGGCTGTTCTTGTCAATGGCACACAATCTCTGAGAAATCTACCTACACATTAAGGTTTCTCTGGACACTGGCTGGCCGTGAACTACCACCACACCCCCTGCCCCAACTCTTCATTTGCCCTCAGCATTTGATGTTTCAATCTCCTCCTTGCTGAATTAATCTGCACTCATTTTATCTCTGTGCAGCATTCCTGTGCCCCTTTCACAGGCTTCGTCAACCTGTAAACATTTACTGACAGGCTAAGGGGGTACAAGAAACTAAATGACAAATGAAAAACAAACAAAATGCATGGGGAAGGCTTGGGCTGGGGTGGGGATGGGATGGAGGGGGACAAAAAGGGAGAAAATGGGACACATCTATAATACTGTCAACAATAAACTACAATAAAATGAGCATGTCCTAAGCACGAGACAAACAACTGTTAATGCTGGGGGGTCTGGAAAGCAATTTCTTTCCATCTGTGGCCTCCAGGTTTACTTAATATCTTCATCCTTAACTACTATGGTGCACAGGTTAGGAAATCATGTGGCAAACTGGCCAATGTGCAGGGCAGGAGCCTTGATCTGGGTTCCACCCACGGCCTCAGATTATAATTAGCTTTTGGCGACTGAAGTCCCACAATTTCTTCATCCCTCAGGCTTCTCTCCAATTACAAATCCCCTGTTATTTCTGCATCCAACAGCGCCCATCCAACAGCCGAGGATGGGGCCGGGCTTGGGCTAACCCGCCACTTTCTTGAGTTGTCTTCCTTAGAATGCATCTCAACCTTCCCAAATTATAACTTGATCCTTTCCCTCAGCCCAGCAAATCAGTGCTGCTTCCTGCCTCCCGATTTAGCCATAGTCTATGTTTCCAGTCAGCTGGGTTTCCAACCCAGGTCATCTCCTCCCCCCTCCCCCCCTCCCCCCCTTCCCTTCCCTCCCCTCCCTTCTTCTCCCCTCTCCAGTAGGCCTCCCACCTCCACCCCACGTTCCCTGATGCGTCAGCCTCGGGCCCTGCCCCCTCCTCTCAGCCCCAACTCCTCATTCTCTCTTCTGTCAGGCTACTTTCCGCCCGGTTACCCTAAGCTAACTGGCAGTCAATAGCCCCAAACCGCTACTCACCTGCATCGTTGCAGCCGAGTCGGCGACAACAACCGCCTCTTCCGGTTTCCAAATCGACCGGTCACGCTGAGAGGGCTCCTTCGACCAATCAGAGAGCTCACAACTCGTCCCGCCCACCTACTTCCTGTTCCTGCCAGGTGCGGGGTGGCCGGGTCAAAGGTCACAAGCGGAACCTCTTTTGGCCCGGGCGGCGCGGGAGCAGTGTGATGGCCTCGGAGCGCCCGGAGCCGGAGGTGAGGGGCAGGCGGGCGCCGCGCTGGTCCCCGTCCGAGGGGGCGGGTCCGGCGGCCTGGAGCGGCCGTGGCCTCCTCCGAGCCCGGGGACACCGGGCCTCGGAGCCTGGGCGGAGACCGGCCCGGCCCCGAAGGCCCGTCGGGTGAACCGCCTTCCCGAGGTCCGCAGTTTCCTTCGGGGCTAGAAGAGAAACCCGTTGCTCTGTTTTGCTTACTGAAATTCCATCCACGTCGCCGACTCTAGGGCCCTCGGGTTCTCTGACCTGATAGTGGTATTAACAAAACCTGTGTTTTGATTTTCTGTTGCAGTTTCAGCGGGCAGCAGGGCGATAGACTGACTTTACCGGTTTCTGCATTTCTGCAAACATTGGAATCCCATTAACAGCATGAAATAACTTATTTCTAGCGCTCATGCTTAGGGAAAGCAGCTTTGGCTTCCTGAAAAGATTTTTGACTCAGAGTGAAACTCCGTTCCAGTATTGCACGGATAGCTAACTTGCACAGATAGCAAGTTTTGACTTCCCTGGTCCTGTTTCCTTCTTCGTAAAATACCTGTCTTATGGTGTGTTGTGAGGATCTCATGTGTTAAACCAGAAAGCACATTTGAGGTATCCATTAGGTGGTAAGGACCACGAAGGAACTTCATATATATACTTTGTGTTTATTACAAGGAAGGTGGCAATACTCTCCTATTCTCATTTACAGATGAGGAAACTGAAAAGTGAGGGAGGTGAATTACCCAAGCGCTACTCAGCTGGGAGTAGCAGAATTCTGGAGTTAGAAGGTCTGAGCATAAAATTGCTCAGATTTGGAAGGAACAACATCACTGGAAGTGTCCAATATTACGAGAGAATATATGAGGAGATGGGAAGAGTGAGGGGTGTGTATGATGACACAAATAGTAGTCATTACTTACTGAATGCTTGCTGCATACCAGGCACCATTCTAAGCACTTTGCCAATACCAATTAATGCTCTCAACCCTATGAAGTAGACATTGTTATCATCCCCAATTTTCAGTTGTGGAAACAAGCACAGAGATATTCAGAGAAACAAAGTTACACAGCTAGTAACTAGTAGAGCCAGGACTCCAAAGGACAGGTGGCCTGGCTCCAGATCTTATGTTCTTAACCATAATGTTTATGGTATAAATAATAAAATAGCCACAGGATGGTAAATTTCCAGTTCATTGGGATTTGATGTGATGAGTCCCAAGATTAAGTAGGAAACTGTGCCTTATTTAAAATAATCAGACATGTTCACAGGGATGGTGGAATAGCCTATGCATCAGAAATACCAGTATTGAGAAAAAAACAAGAATTTGTAGTCTATTTTGTTATGGATTAAAATGCAAGGGGAAAAAATGGGGAAATACAACATACTTTCTAGGCAGACAGTCTAAAACAGCACTGTCCAATAGAAATCTAATGCAAACCATATATGCAAACTTTCTAGTAGCCACATTTAAAAAGTTAAAAAGAAAAAAATTTTAGTAATACATTTATTTAACCCTATATTTCCAAAATATTACTTCAACTTAAATATTTTTAAATTATGAGATATTTAACATTCTTTTTTTTGGTACCAAATCTTTAAAGTGCAGTGTGTATGTTGCACTTCAGCACTTGTCATTTTGGACTAGCAACACTTCAAGTGCTCAGTAGCCCTATATAGTAGTAGCTACCATGTTGAATAGTGCAGATCTAAAGTAACTTGGAGTCAAAACACTCCTGGGAGTCTCATTCGGTCAACAGTTAAGCATTTGTTAAGTTCTTGATTTGCATTTCTGAAAATTTTATCTCAGGAAGTAAAGAGAGTGAAAAGTTCTTGTGCCCCTGGGCAGAAAAGTGACCGACTTTTAGGGTTGTTACAATCCCAGGAGAGAAAGATTGGACGTGTATTTAAGAAAGCGTTCATTCTGGAAATACTTAAAATACTTTGAGTGCTGTTATGGACTTAGAATTGTGCTAATTATCAGGGTGGATATGGAGCAGTGTAAGACATGTTCCCTGTTTTAATGGAGTAAACAAACACTGAATTGTGATAAGTGCTGCAAAGGAAAAATACAGAGTGAATGAGTAAATTTAACAGTGGTTCTTAACCTACTTTTGAAAGAAGAGGTCGGGGCTGGGGTGAATCAGGAAGTCACTTCAGAGGAATGACATTTAAGCCTTAAGAAGGAGAATTTAGCCATGAGAAGAGGCAGAATGCATTACAGGCAGAGGGAATAGTGAAAATCCTAAGGTGAGAAGGAGCTTAGAGCCTTCAGAGACTGAGAGGAAGCAGCTGCTAGTGTGGGTACAGTGTGACAATGAGAATAACTAACAAAGTGCTTACTAAATGTCATCTAATACTTTAAAAAAATCCCCATGAAATAGGTACTTTTATTACTCCCATTTCACAGATGAGGAAACTAAGGCACAGAGAATCTAACTTCACCAAGACCTTATACTAATAAGCAGCAGAACCAGCGTTTGATCCTAGGGACTCTAACTCAGGGGGAGATGGGTGAGAGATGAGGCTGGAGCAGATTCAGGTTGAGGCCATGCTAGAGTTTCAGGACTTTATCATATGTGTAGTGGTAAGGAAGCTTCAGTTCAAGGTAGGGAAAGTCTACATTTTTCATGGGGCTCTTAACAGAAAACAGCACAAGGCTTGGATTACATCTTAACCACAAAGAGATGGATGCAAAAAACAACAAATTAGTGAGACGGGAATGTTTCCTTTATGCTGATATACATGATATGCAGCGCAGTACCTGATAATGTTTTATTCATCTTGTCATAAATGGTATGTAGGCCTCAGTAAATGGTCCAAAGAATGATAGGCTTCCTCTATCATTGTTCTGACTCTCCTGTTTAATTGCAACAGTATCTTTATGAAGTAGATATTCTTATCTACATGTTATCAATGAAAAAAAACTGAGGCCTGGAAAAATTAAGTAACTTGTTCAAGCTCACCCAGATAGTACTAGTAGAACCAGATTTGATTCCAGATCTCTTGACTCCAAAACCCTGCTTTCTCTTTGCCAAACTACTCCAAGAGTAATGCACTTCAGACTCGGGGATTAAATGTTAAGGACTTGAAGCTCTGTGAGTGTAGACACTGTGAGAACACAACTCATTCAGGGATTCTCAAACATTAAAATGGAAGAATCACTTGGGGAGCTTGTTAAATGTAGATTCCTGAACCCTATCAACTCTAATTGGTTTGGTTTGGACTGGTGCCCAGGAATCTGCATTCTAATAAGCTCCTCAGGTAATCCTGGTGCAGCTGGCCCTTGGATCACACTTTGAAAAATAACATTTGAGCTGCTTAATCTTTTTAAGTCTTCTGGTTCTGACAAATTACATCTTGAATGTGAAGAAAACGTAAAGATATTTTGAAAATGTGGTTGTTGACTTTGAAGGATCACCTCTACTACCTCTGTAGCTTTCTAAAGAAACTTTCTCTTGTAATTTGAATAAGTAAATAAATAAAATTAAAAGCACATAAATTCTATATTGTAAACTGGTGGGTGCTATGAAGAACTATAGACTGCTTTGTGAATGCCCAACAGAGATCCCTAACAGTGCAGGAAATCATGGAATTGCCAAGATTTTAGTCCTAGAAGATAGAGTGACCAAATGTCCCCAACAGTCCTTATAATGTTGACCTGTGGACATTGCTCTCCACTCTTATAATTCTGGCTCAGAATAGGCCACAACTCCTTCCCTTAGTGTCCTCTTGCATAGCTGAAACAAGCTGGCATTTAAAAAAATTCTTTACTAACTACCAAAGAAGAACAAAAGGAAAATGGTATCGAGATTAGTGTTAAGATTTTCTCACTCTGAGAACAATTGTACTGATTATGATTAGTTCTAAATATCAAGTTTGCTTTGCTTAGAACATAGAGTGAATTCACTTATTCAGCAAAATTGCCAGGCACTGTACTAGGCTCTGGGGATAGGGTGATAAGCAGAAAGGACTGCTAAATTGGGATATTCTTCCTGTTGTTATGTGTTTTTTTGTTTTGTTGTTTTAATTGATTTGGGTGGGGGGGAGACATCAGTTTGTTGCTCTGCCCATCCATGCATTCATTGATTGATTCTTTTATGTGCCCCGACCTGCAATCAAAGCCACAACCTTGGTTCATCAGGATAGCTCTCCAACCAACAGCTACCTGGCCAGGGCGGGACATTCTTCCTGTTCTGATAATACTCTGAGCCCCAGCCTATCCTTTTTTAGATAAGAACCTCAGCATAGTCAATTCATGCACAAGAGTGGTGGCTAATATCACACCCACACCAGCTCAGTTGATCCTCCGGGAGAGGTTGCCTGGGTTAAGAGTGTATCCCACTCTGAGACCCTGGATCAGAGAAAGAGAGGGCAAACAATTGCTTCAATTTCTTCATTGCCAGTAGACCGCTTTTCTGATTTTAGGGGCTTGGCAATAAAACTAATTTGATGGGACCTTTTGAGGAGGTTGTGGTTAGGCGTGATGGTAAATAATTATGTCAATTTTTTCTAGCTAATTTGGAAATCATTATGCCACTTACTGGTTTTTGATGCTACCTTTGTCACCCTTGACACCTTTTTGTCACTTTCCTCCTCCCTCCTCACTTCTGATTAATCACCAGTTCTTATCTGTCTTATTCTAAAGATCCCTTAAAATACAACTAAGCTCACTTGTCTCAAAGATTAGTTCAAGCTGACTTTTGTTTGTTTTTCATAACAAGACTTTCTCAATGAAAGGCAGTGGTGGTTTTACATTGTAGCACAACTCCTGTCTGGGACCATTCTCAAGCAGTTCACAGAATGGTTGCTTTGAGTAGCTCTGGCCTAGACTAGTATCATTTCCCATGGTCAGTAGGGAAACTTTTTGAGTCACATAGTAGCCAGAGGGAAACTTTTTTTGTAACTGTAGGAATGTTATAGATTACAAAAAAAGAGAAGGAATCCATTCTCAGCCCAGTATTCCTGGTTATAGTAAGAATGTCTATAACTTTGAAAACCAAAGGGGTGGGGGCAAGGGTGAGTGGAGAAGTTTGTATGGGTGGGTTCAGCCTCATGCCACAGGGAAGCTTGGCAGTGCCTCTGTGTTAGGTTACTACAGGACGTGCTCCAGGACACCTTGTCTAATCAGCTGCTCACGCTTCCATCCAGGTAGAAAGTGCTGGTGGTTGTTTTTTTAATAGAACTGAAGTACCATTATCAACTTCAAATTCTCCATAGCCTTTTAGACATCATACTTCAGTATACAGGCTTTTGGGAGATTTCATATCCTGTGTAATATCCAAACCTTCATCTCCTCTCAATGACCTCATATAAGTAGCAAGGGACTTTTTATAATGATTGAACCAGGCCATTTCTTCAGCAGACATGTGATATCGTAAAGCATTGGCAAAACTGCTATATTTCCACCTGAGTGGATCATACAGGTATGCTACAATGCAGCATCAATTTCTTAGCAAAGAACTGTCGAAATTTGATAGTTGGTATCAAATCACTTCGTCCACCTGACTTCATTTCATTGGTTTTGTTCATGTAAAGCTTTCCTCTGCGGAACTTGCCTGAGCCCGTCCTCCTTTTTCTTTTTGTTTCTATAAACCTTCATAAGGGCATTTTCAGGGTGTGATCCAGATTGGGTTTCCAGCCTTAGTGGAAAGTCAGAAAGCCTGGTGTGGGAGCAGAGGGAACTAACTTTCTGCTGCGGTTCTGGCTTGGTGGATGCTCCCTTTCTGGCCAGCGTCCTTGCGGGTTCAGGACACTCATCTTTGAGAAGACGCTGGCTGGCTCCTCAGGCGAAGGACGCCCCACCCTGGGTCCAAGCCCAGACCCCAGCACAACGAGAGTCAGCCACTCAGCCTTGCCACAACCTTGACACATGGTGCAGTTATGTCTTGCTCCAAGATCCACAGGGAGTTGTGTGTGTTTTTAATACTTTTTATCGATTTTTAGAGAGAGGAGAGAGAGAAACATTGATGTGAGAGAGAACATTGATTGGCTGCCTCCTGCGTGACCCCTGCTGGGGACCAAGCCTGAAACCTGGGCAGGTGCTGTGGCCAGGAATCGAACTGGCAACCCTTTGGTGCATGGGGACGACGCTTAACCAACCGAGTCGCACCAGCCAGGGCCAGAGGGAATTTTTTGAAGCAGATACGTTACTGCCCTACTGAAAAAAAGAGTTGGGTAGCTTGACCTAACTCAGGATAAAAGCCAGAATCCTAGCCAGGGTCTACTTCAGCCCAGAGTAGGGAAGCAGTGTGATAGAGAGTAGACTTTCCCAGCGTGTGATCCTAGATGGTGTACAGACAACACAGAATAACGCTGAGTCACAGCAAAGCATTGTGTAAATTAGCATTTTGTCTTTCTGATTGTGTCAGAGTATCCTTTCGGCTTGTAAACTGTCAGGTTCCTTCTTGTGACCACTCTAAACCTTTTCTGCTCTTAAGTCCCTAGTTTAATCCATTTATCACTCTCAGATGGGCTTTGCAACTCCTCAGGCCCGAGTTTGACTTCTGACCCTGTACCTACTAATGATGTTAAGTCACTTAACTTTTTTAGGTCTCCGTTTTCTGTTAAGTGTATTGTGTGAAGCCTGAATGGGCTTACCTATGTAAAGACCCTAGTGTTGTGCGTCTGGTAATAACCTGTAATAGTTAAATTGTGTTCTATTCTTACTAAGTACCAGGCACTGTGCTGAGTATTTCATATATATTACTTCACTTAATCTACAGAACAGAACTATTAGATTAGTATTAGGATTATCTCCATTTGACAGATGAGTACACCGAGGTTTAAAGAGGTTAACTAATAAGTGGCTGAATTGGGATTCAAACCTAGGCTGTCTGAATCTGAAATTCTTGCACTTAACCTCTACAGTTTTACTATTGAATATATTTTAGGTGCTCAATAAATATGAGTCCCTCTCCTCTTTTTGCCTTCTACTTTCATCCCTGCCACTTCCCAGTATCTGTTTCTGTATCTTTTTATGCTTGCCCTCTGTCTTAGAGAAGACTTCCTTCATCTTTAGTCATTGCATCTCCGTTCTCCATACTCTTCTCTGACATTAGGCACCCTCTATTTTTGCTTCTCCAGAGCTATTTCGATCTGTCCTCCATGCATATTTCCCTATTTTGGGGCAGGAGAGGGGGCCACTTTCTTTCAACACCACATTTCTCAATAGGCAGTCATTAACTTCTTTCTGTTTATTTCTCTACCACTCTCTCCAATCCTCACAGCCTGGCATTTTCCCCTTCACCAGTCAGGGACACAGGAGGAGAAATTTTCAATTTGTCTAGAACAGGAGGAGAGTAATCTCTTCATCTGAGGCAAGAGGAAGGGAGTAAAGCAGTGTTACATATAAAGATTAATCAGGAAGAAATGTTGGGGGAGTTCAGACCATTTGACCCTTATTTTCTCTGTGAAACAATAGGCACATTTATCTGCCAGGACTACAGGAGCTGAGGGATTGGAAAACCCTCTAAGAGGAATAGGAAAGGTTGCTGACCAGGGAGAAGTAAAAGGATTGGTAAAGGCCTGCCAGAGGTGGCAGCTTTCTCTCTGTCAGAGCAGCTGGTGTGGCACATGTACGGACAAGGGAGAATGTCCACTTCAGCCCAAGTCAGCATTTGGCAGGGCTCACGGAGTAAGGACAAGACATGGGCAAGGGAGCTGATGCTTGTCAGGACATTGAACCAACTGTCCATAAGGCAGTGGAGGGAAGGAACTAGAGTGCTGATAGCTGGCAGGTGTGGGGGTGGGAGATTGTGACCCACAGAAGTTTGATTTTGAGGTACTCATTCAGCAGGCTTACCATTTACCAGTGACGGTTCCCCTAGTTCCTGCTGTCGTCAGGGATTATCAGGAGGAGCTATCTGGCATTATTGAGTGTCTGCTCTATTTTAAGCAATTTGCCAAGCACAGGGACACCCAAAGAGAACAAGATACAATTCCTGCTCTCGGGGAGCTTATAGTTCATAGGAGAAACACATAAACATTTGCTAATGTGTAAAGGTCAGTCCATCTACATAGATTGTGAGCTCCTTGGACAAGTTATTTGCACAGTGATTTGTATGTATGAGAACTCAGTGAATTTTTATAAATTTATTAATGTCTCTTTGTCCCAGGTGGAAGAAGCTGGACAGGTGTTCCTGTTGATGAAAAAGGACTATCGGATCTCTCGAAATGTTCGCCTGGCTTGGTTTCTCAATCACCTGCATCAAACTGTGCAAGCCACACCCCAGGAGATGCTGGTGAGGCCCAGAGATACGCAGGATGCGAGGGGCTGGCTCAGAAGATCTGTTTTTTTAAGAGGATACTGAAAAGAGGCAGTAGGGGAGACTAACTCTGGGTGGGGCAAGTCACTTTGACTTTGCCACAAGATGATTCCACAGGGGAAATTTTGTTTCATAATTTTCCAGATAGGAGGAGTATATGTTGGGTTGCAGCAGGTGGAGCCAATGGTGTTTCATTTTGGTTATGGAAGTTCAGGTCCTGGGAAGAAAGGGGTGACTCTTCCTGACCCTTTCCTTTTCTCTTCATCCCAATTGCCAGCTTCAGTCTGAGCAGGAGTTGGAAGTCCTCAGTGTCCTGCCCCCTGGGTGGCAGCCAGATGAACCAGTGGTCCCAAGGCCATTCCTCCTTGTACCTTCCACTCAGGTCACCTTCTTGGCTTGGCAATATCGATTTGTCATTGAGCTGGACCTTAGCCCATCTACTGGCATTGTGGTAAGGGGCTGTGGGGAGACAGTGGGAGAAAGGATGGGGTGGGGGTGAGGAGGAGAGAGAAGGAAAGGCTTGGGAGAAATGAAAAATGGCCTTATCCTACCATTGTGGAAGGAGACAGGCCGTGAAGGAATGATGGGTGTTTAAAGACAGATCCCATTCCAGCGGTGGCACTGTGTTTGGGAGTGTGACCAACTGAAGATAAGAGTCCCGCTGACCCATGGAAGCTGCTTGTCTCTCGCCTCTGTCCATGGCTACTTTGCTCACTCTTGAGAGATCTTTGTGTGCATTGCCCTCAGGATGACTCCACAGGGGAGATCTTGTTTGATGAAGTTTTCCATGCCCTCTCCCGCTTCCTCCGTGGGCTGCTCCAGCCCCTCCGAGTGCCTGGATCCTGCATCGACTTCCAGCCTGAGATCTATGTAACTATCCAGGCCTACTCGTCAATTATTGGCCTGCAGTCCCACCAGGTATTGCATCCTTTCTCCAAGTTTGTACCTCAGACCTCATTTCTGATAGCCCTGTGACCAAGTCCTTATCCTGTCTCCACTGCCTGCACCCACAGTCCCCAGCTCTGCGAGTTTCTTAAACTTGTTTCTTAGTCATCTCTATGAGCCTCTCTCCTCTTGGAAAGAATCAATTCCTCTGGTCTTAAAGAGCCTTCCCATAAGCTTTAGGTCAGTTGGCATTGATTGGACAAATTCCTCTCACCCCTCCTGTAAATCTCTGGCTCTGGCCACTGGATTTCTGTTTTCTGCGTGTCTCTCCCCCCACCTTCAGTTTCATCAGGTTTGTTGGTGTCCTGACTCCTGGAACTAACCCCAGAAGATGGTCTTTAGGAATAGTTTTATGATTTTGAAATATAGCTAATATCCAGGAACATAATTTCTTCCAAGGACTGAGGTGGGTCATTTCCCCCGAGAGCCCTATAAAGTGTCGGGTGTAATGCTGACCATACAGATGATTACAAGGCTTATCCCACACCCAAGCAGGCTATCACAAAACACTGCTTTTGGAGAATGGCCAAGTCCCTTACTGGAATAGCTGTTTTGGGCTTAGATAAGCATGGCCCAGTTTCCCCTCATCTGCTCTTAACTACCCTCGACTCGCTGGTAGGGGCTTCCTCTGAAACTGTGCCTGATGGCTACATTGTCACCTTAGCTGTCCAACTGGCTTTGAAAGACAAGGATGCAAGTCACAGCATCTGAGTGTGAAATATACAGGGCAATTGGTGCTCACCTGGATCCAAGCTCTCTGCCCTGGATTAAAGGGCTCTCCTGGTACAGCTGTTAGGACTGCTGGTCGTGGGCTCCGTCCCCAGAGAGAGGACAGACTTTGTAGGGGCTGATAGCCTAGCCAGGGAAAACATGGGTTTTAGGTAATCACTTAACACTTTGGTTGCGTTTGGCAAACACTTGCTGAAGCCTGATCTATTCCAGGCCTAAGCTAAGTCCTGGAGACACAGATGAATCAGACTCTGTCCCTACCTGATGGGAGGAAGAGTTAAGAGTTTAGTGGAGGACACTGATATTGAAGGAGGTAATTTCAGTGGAATGTGATAAAGACACTGATAAGTTATGACTCAGGGGCTTTGGGAGCACTGTGAGGGAGCATCCAGCCAGACCTGGGGCAGAAACTGAAGACTTTGGGACAAAGAGGCATTTAAACTGTATCTTGAAGGAAGTATTGAAGTTATCCATTCAAAGACACTGAAATGGGCTTTCTAGTCAGAGGGACCAGCAAAAGCAAAGACATAGAGCTATGAAACTGCTCTCAGGTACAGGTGTTCTAGGGGACCAAATGTTACTTAGTTTGACACAGTAAAGTCTGTGGAGGTGAGGGGGTAAAGAAGAGACTAGAGAGATAACAGGGTGCAGAATTATGAAAGACCTTGAATGTCATGGCTAAGAACTAGTACTTGATTCTTTCGGGGAATTTGGTGTGGTAGTGGAGAGCGCTGGATCTAGAATCACATTGCCTGTATTTGCTTCCTGGCTGTATCACTTGTTGGCTGTGTGCCCTTGGGCAAGTTACTTAACGTCTTTGTGCGTCTGTGTCTTTTCTCCAAAATGGGGATGTTAACAGTACTAATATTATATGGTGATTGAATGAATACATGTCAAGCACTTAAAACAGTGCCTGCCACATAGAAAACATGCAGATGAAAACTATTAGCCATAACTACTAGGGAGACTTTGAAGGTTTTAAATGGATGGTAACAGGATCAGATTTGTACACAAGGAAGATCACACGTGTTTGTGGCCAGTGAGGAAGATGGATTAGGGGACAAATTCTGGATTGGGGAGAACAGAAGATTATTACAGCATGGGAGAAGAGATGAGGCTTAAACAAGGACAGCAGCTGTGGAGAGGAGAGGACTTAGTTAAGCCCCCAGGGCCACTTGGCTGAGTCAGCTCCCTTACCATGGCTACAGCTCCCTCAAGATGTATTCTGCTCTTAAAAAAAAAAAAGGTAAATCACTTTATAATACATGTCCATTGAAGGAGATTTGAAAAATAATAGAATTAAAAGAAAAACAAAACATTCTTTAGAAACATGTCTTTTAATGGCTGTTTGACTTTATCATATTTTATTATTATGTATTTAACGAAACCTTTATTGTTGGACCCTAGTTGACCCAATTTTCACTCTTCTCAATAATACAGCTCTGAACATCTCTCTCGCCTTTTTATATTCCTCTCATTCTATTTTGCTTCTCACAGTCTGGCATGTAGAGTGGCACAGAGTCCCCCTCTCACCTCTTTGGGCTGTGCCCACCCACTTCCCCAGTTCTGAGTAGGGAATGAGGAGGTAGCTGTTGCACAGGAGGGCAGGGGTTGGGAGAAGTGGGCATGTGGGACAGGTTGAAGGAGTCTGATAGGGAGAAAAAAAGGAGAGATCCCAAGGGCCACCACAGGGGTCAGTGGCCCTATGTAACATTTTTAGGATAGGGGCACTTATTATTTTTTTCCCCAAATTATAAGAGAAAGTTTATTTAGAAAGTTACAAAGGTAGTAGAAATGAGACAGCTGGGCTGCGTAGGCTCAGGAGACAAGGTATAGAAGCAAAAGAAGGACCCTTGGAGCTTAGGCGAGAGAAAGACAAAAGTAATGGGCCTGGGGGAAGAAGAGGGGAACAGGAAAAGGCTAAGGGGCGGGGGAGCTCAGGATCTGGGCACTTATTTATGTTGGAAGTAGAAGAAAAGAAACCCCATGGAGAAAGAATGAAAATATTAGAGAGACAAAAGATCTAAGATTAGATGGAGAGATTAGCTTTAGGGAAAAAGGGGAGGAGAAATATTTTCTTCAGAGCCTGGAAGGAAGCACAAGAACACCCTAGGTATAACATCTAGCAAAAGCTGAGAGCGCTATCCGTGGGTTGGAGAGCCGTGTACCCTCAGGGTTAGAGTAAGCTAGGAGTTCCTGTAGACCAATTGACGGGGAAGTTATCACTGAGGGTAAAGGGAAGGAAGGAGCATTCATTGGGGGAATAAGATGATTTTGAACTTAAAAAAGAGAAAAGTTCCAGACAGCCTCTGAGTAGTGCTTATAAAGCAACGAGAATTTATATATATATATGTATGTATGTATGTGTGTATGTATGTATGTATATAAGTTAGAATGAAAAGGGCTTTGCCAGGCTAAGGTGGAGCAGTCTGGTAGCCCAGGATCGAAGGAGCTGGAAGATCTTTTGGCGCCCCCATGTGGGCATGTGGGGAAACGCAGCGTGGAGGCCGATGCAGAGGAAGGTTGTGAACCCAAATTAAGGTGACTAATGACCTGGGGGCAGGGAGCAGGAATACTTGGGTTGAGGACTGGTGGAGTAGATGCTCTGACGAGGGAGGAACTGGCTGTGGAATTAGCCTGCTTGGGTGGGAAGTCAGGATTGCCTAGAGGGAGAATAAATAGGGAAACTAGGAGGGGTACTGACCAATGTCCCCCTGACCTTCATGTCTTGGTCTTTGCCTTGTGCTTCTCAGGTGCTGGTCCAGGGCTGCCTTTTAGACCCTTCCCAGCGGGAAGTGTTCCTGCAGCAGGTATATGAGCAGCTCTGTCTCTTTGAGGATAAGGTGGCCACCATGCTGCAGCAGCAGTATGACCCCCAGAGCCAGGTATGTGGGAGACAAAGTAGGTAGAGACCATTTAGAAAGAGCAGCTGTTAAGGTACAGAGGGGAGAGAGGAGGCACAATCAAATACAGAGGGGAAAGAGGGCAGAAAAAAGGCGTAAGAGCCAGAGGCAGAGCGAGCCAGGGATAGAAGTGCTAGTTAGTACCCACGGCAGGTTCCCTATTGGGAGGAGGGCTCCAGCACTCTCGCCAGGACAGAGTCTCGCTGGGAAAAAATGTGAAGGCTGTTTGATGTGTTTTTATAGTCCTGGATCTTCTCCCCTGATGGATCTGAGAAGGTGATCATGAGTGGCTTTGATTTCTAGTTAGTATTTTATACAATTGAGGATAAAGCTCTTTGGGCTTACTATAATGCACTCTCATTCCTTTCGATATCCTAGAAGTAGCCAGAAGGTGGCAGTTCTCTATGTCTGAAACTTAGTGTCATTGGTGTATAAAATATTTCATAATGGCAGTGGAAAATATAGAAAGGGGGCATTATTGGCAAAAGGTGGGAAACCCTGCTCTAGTACAATCTAATGCTTCATATGGTACTGGACTCCCTGTCCATCTGTGGGCAAGTGTTTGAACACACACTGGGAGGGGGAGCACAGTCAGGGCTCATAGTCATGGGATTAGGGTCTTCACATAATTGGGCCTGTCTGGCCTGGGCAGTGCTGCGGTAAATTTGGGCTTTGCTATGGATACGACAATGCTGTCTGTCCCATTCTGTCTTTTCTGTAACTTGGACCAGGCAGAGGACCAGTCCCCAGACTCAGGGGAGCCCCCCAGCCGGAAAATGGGAGTCTCCATGGTGACAGCTGATCTTGGGCTGGTCAGTATGATTCGTCAGGGCATCTTGGCGCTGCAGTTGCTCCCTTCAAACTCTAGTGCAGGTCAGTAGAAGGAATGCTGGTGGGATTGGGGAAATAGAATTCAGGAAGGGTATTGAGGGAGCATTACCAGCAAAGCTAGTTTCCAGGGAATCAGAGGAGAGGGTCTGCTTTCTTGTTTGTAGGAGTTAAATGTGTGTTAGTGGATATCTCGAGTATCCACAGCTCTAACAACTATCAGGATCCCAGTGGGAAGGGATAGTGCTCCAAGGACATCACTCAGGAAGAGCCTGGGATCCAGGACTCAAGAGGAAGAAGCAGGAGGGGAGGACAGAGGAAAGGTGTTGAGACTTATAAAGCACATTTGTTGGCAGACACTGAGGTCTTCAGGGCTTCAGCCAGTTGAGTGCCTGGCTTTGATGGGTCAGTGTCCCTGGGTCTGAGTCTGATGTTTCCTGCTGCAGGTATCATTGTGATCACAGATGGGGTGACCAGCGTCCCTGATGTTGCTGTCTGTGAGACGTTGCTGAACCAGCTTCGCAGTGGCACTGTGGCTTGTTCCTTTGTACAGGTGAGGACTTCCTAGGATGGAGGAGAGGGAAGAGTGGCATCTCACAAAGTGGGATGTTATTTTTTTTTGCAGGCGATGATTTCCCGGGGAAAGCCAGTAGTATAATGACGTGTGTGGTGGGGAGAGGTGCCATGTCTAGAACAAGACAGGTGTCAGTGGTGGGAGAGGACTCGTCTCTGTCCTCTTTCCTGAGGATGTGGGAGACAACGTATTACAGTACAAAGGATGCAGCACTTGAAGTCCGGCGGTCAGCTCCAGCCCCATTAGATTAGTTATTACTGTTTTGTTTGCCAGGGTCAGGAAACCCAGCGCAAACTAGCTTAAGCAGAGGAGGAAAGTGGTATATTCAGGGAACTGCAGTCGATTTGGATTGATAGACTGTGGGGTAGGAGGCAAAGAGCTGTGGGAAACAAGGCTGGAGGGGAAGCATAGCCAGAGCATGAAAAGCTGGTTCTGCTGTATTAAGGAGCTTCAGCATAATTCTGTGGATGACACAGATAAATAGAAGGAAAGTCAGTAGTTGGGTTTGTGTTTAATTAAGGTCATTCTTGATGCTGGGTAAAGGGCAGGAATGGATGCAAGAAGACTATTCATTGCGAAGGTGGGTGAGAGGATTAGGGCTTAAGCTAGGGGAATTAGGGTAAGAGAGAAAAGGACAGGATTGAGAAAATGAAGAGAGAGGTCCCCATGACTTACCATTCGCAAGGGGCGAGGAGAAGGGGAAAGAAGAGTCAAGGATGTCTCCAGGCCTCTGACTTCAGTGGTGGTCGGGTAGCTGGCAGAGCAGACAGAGGAGAAGCGGTTGGGGTGCGCTGAGGACAAGATGAATCCAGGTTTGAGCATGTTGCATTTGATGGGTCAACAGGACTGCAGTTAAGAACATGGCCTTTGGAGTGAGGCATGCCTGGCCTGATCCTGGCTCTACTTACTAGTGATGTGACACTGGGCACATAACTTCACTTCTTGATTGGATTTATTTGTAAATGGAGATTATAATAGTACCTACCTCATTGGGTGAGAGGATGCATTTAAAGTGCTTAATGTAGTGCATAATTACTTGATAAATGGCTGCTATTCATAGCAGTTAGCAGTTGGATATGCAGATCTGATACTCAGGAGACAGCACCAGTTGAGAGATAGATAGAATTTGTCAGCCTACAGATGATAATTGAGTAGAGAAGAGGGTCCCTGAAGAACCTTGGGGAACACTAGTATTTAAAGGTCTTTCATAGGTAGAGGGCTCAGCATACAATGAAGGGAAATAATCAGATGAGAACCAGGAGAGTCTGGTGTCAGAGAATTATGAGTTTTGGGAGGAAAGGAGTAGTTAACAGTGTGAGTTGCAGCAGAAAGATTATGTAAAATGAGGAATGAAAAGTGCTCTTTGGACTTGGTGACTAGGAGGTCACAGGGATCTTTTTTAGGCCATTTCAGTGAAGAGGTGGTGAGGGAAATGATTGCAGTGGGCTGAAGAGTGGATAGACGAGAAGGAAGTAGAGACAAGTGTTGACCCAAGGAATTTGGCTATTCAGATCATGTGGGGAGTGAGAGGCAATGATAGCCAGAGGGAAGTACAGGGTGGAAGGAGGGGGAGTTTTACTGTGGCTTGTTTATTTGTTTGTTTGTTTTGATTTTTAAGCTAGAGACTTAAGCACGTTTCTGAGGATCCATAGTAAACCGGGCTTGAAAATAAGGGAAAGAAAAGGAAGCCTGATGGAGTAAAAACCCTAAACTGACAGGAGGGCAGTTGGTTTAAGAAACATTTGAGGAGCAGGAGAAGGTCAGGTCTTTCTTGGAAACTAGAAGAATTGAAGTGAAGCTGTAGATAAATTCTACCAAAGGCCTGCGACTTCTCTCTGAAGTAGAAGGTGAAGATGAGTACTGCATGTGCAGGGAGGCCAGAGTGGGAGGGAGGCATAGTGCTGAGGACGGCACTGAAGGACTAGCTGGGTTCCGTGTGTCACGTTTTGTTTTTCTCCCATTTAGGATCCATTGGAATCCACTTTGGGGACATAGATCCTACTTGGGTTTTTGAGACAGAAGCAGAAAAAAAGTGAAGAGGGCCAGGGAATTGAAAATGTTACTGATGAAATTGCTTGAACATAGGGTCCCGCTGGTTGAAAAAGGAGGATGAGGCGGCTGCTGAGACGCTTGAGGAGAGCAGAGGTTCAAGGCCTGGCAACCTTAGTAAGGTCAAAGAGCAGCAGGAGGAGGGTGGATGGAATCTAAAGGGATAAGGTTGTGTGTAATCAGTGGGATGTCCCAAATGTAATTGCAAAGTACAGAAGCCCCCCCTTATCCACAGGGGATGTGTTCCAAGACCCTCAGTTGGTGTCTGAAACCACAGAGAGTACTGAATCCTATATATAGTATGTTTTTCTCTATACATACAAACCTTTTCACTTAGAGGAAGCACCTTACAGCTTCTCTTTGGCATACCTGAATTGCTGGCATCACTATTTTTGATCTTTGAGGCTATTATTAAGTAAAATAAGGGTTACTTGAGCACAAGGACTTCAGTACTGAACCACTAGACCTGACTGTTGATCTGATAACCATGATGGCTACTAAGTGACTAACGGCAGGTAGCATACGCAGCATAGATACGCTGGACAAAGGGATGGTTCACGTCCTGAGTGGGACAGAGCAAGATTTCCTCACACTACTCAGAGCAGCACACAATTTAAAACTTAAGAATTGTTCATTTCTGGAATTTTCCATTTAATATTTTCAGACCATAGTTGACTGTGGGTAACTGAAACTGCGGAAAGCAAAACCACAGATAAGGGGGGACTCCTGTAACTTCAGGTAAAGCCAAGGGTCAGCATTTAGCCAGCAGGCAGGTGAGTGGAATGAAGTTCCAGGAAACGAGGGTTAAGGAACTGAGAGGCCAGAGAATTGCATGAATCATCTAAAGTAGGTCTGCAAACATTTCTCTAAAGGTCCAGCTAGTAAGTATTTTAAGCTATGCAAATCATAGGGTTGTCTCAGCTACTCAGCTCTGCTCTTATAGTATGAATGCAGCCATAGACAATATGGAAATGAATGGACGTGGCTGCATTCCAATAAAACTTTATTTACAAAAATAGGTGTTGGGCTAAATTTGGCCCATGGGTCGTATTTAGTTTTTCAGTCTCTGATCTATAGCCTTGGTATTCAAAATATGGTCCACAGACTAGCAGCATTGGCTTCACCAGGGAGCTTGTTAGAAATGCAGAATCTCAGGCCACACCCCAGCCCTGCTACATTTTAACAAAATCCCCAGGTGTGTTTATGCACCCTAAAGTTTGGGAAGACACTTTGTTAGGGAGTCACTGAAGTCTCTCAGGATGGTGGCACAAAGCCAGTGAACCAGTTGCCAAAATCTTTAATGAATTTGAGCAGGCTGGAATTTGATTGAGGAAGAATGGTATAACCAGATGGCACAGGCCTCAGGCAGAAAGGCCCAGGGAAGGAAAGTTACAGTGGTCTGTCCTGTGAGAACAGTGGCCCACTTTCCACACTGTGGTCCAAGGCATGGGAGCAGCCACCATGTATAAGCCACTCTTATACTTCTTTCTCTGGTGCCTCTTTTTAAAAATTTTTTAAAAAATATGTTTTTATTGATTTCAGAGAGAGGAAGGGAGAGGGAGAGAGAGATAGGAACATCAATGATGAGAGAGAGTCACTGATCGGCTGCCTCCTGCACACCCCTACTGGGGATTGAGCCCGCAACCTGGGCATGTGCCCTGACCAGAAATTGAACCGAGATCTCCTGGATCATAGGTTAGTGCTCAACCACTGAGCCCCGCTGGCTGGACCTCTGGTGCATCTTTTTGAGCGAGATCTCCAGTTGCTCACTTTTTCCAGGTGGGAGGAGTTTACTCTTATGACTGCAGTTTTGGCCACGTACCCAATGTGGAATTGATGAAGTTCATCGCAATGGCAACATTTGGCTCCTACCTGTCCACTTGTCCCGAGCCCGAGCCAGGCAACTTGGGTCTGACTGTCTACCACCGGGCATTTCTCCTCTACTCCTTCCTGCGCAGTGGGGAAGCCCTGAACCCTGAGTATTATTGCGGTGAGAGGCAGACTGGGGCAGGTGTGGGAATGGGGACGTGTAAGATGGGCCAAGATGATACAGGAATCTATTTAGGGTTTGGGTCCCTGGGGGACTGAAAGTGTAACTGGGGCTAACTACCCTGGTACTGTTCTCCCCATGATTTCAGCATAGCCCCTGCCCCATATCTCCCTCTACTTACGGGTAACCACTGTCCCCTTCCCCATCCTCACTAGGCTCTCAGCACCGCCTATTTAATGAGCACCTGGTCTCCGCCAGCAGCAACCCTGCCTTGGCCCTGCGACGGAAGAAGCACACTGAGAAGGAGGTGCCAGCTGACTTGGTCAGCACCGTGTCTGTACGGCTTCGAGAGGGTTACAGTGTCCGAGAGGTCACACTAGCCAAAGGTAAGGGTTACTAGGCCCTGCTGTATCCCACAAATCTCTCAGACTTTATGTGTGGGAACACCTGCTGAACAAAGCAGAGGATACATGTATCACACACAGAAGTGTCACAGTGAAATATCTGCTTGTCATTTGAGATAAGTGGGTTTTGAGCTGCCTTCAGGACTTGGTTCTCTTAGCATTTATCTGCCCAGTTCCATCTCCTTTTGCCTAGGGCGAGTCACCTGAGAGTGGTGTGATATCCTGAACTTGGCTTTGTTTCAGATTACTGCAAAATTCTGTTTGTGTCAGTTGGCAGGCTGTGGGCCTGAAATCTATGGAACCATGCTTGGAACCTTTGGCCAGGCTAGAGTTCCATGAGGTAGGTGGGGGTTTCAGATAGGACTCAGTCCCAGGCCCGGAGTCCTGTGCCTGCTTCTCCTAACTAGTCCTCTGCTTCCCCTGCAGGAGGGTCTCAGTTGGAGGTGAAGCTGGTGCTCCTGTGGAAACACAACATGCGCATTGAGTATGTGGCTATGGCTCCCTGGCCCCTGGAGCCTGAGGGCTCTCGAGGAACACGGGTGGAAGTCACAATGGAAGGTGGCTATGACATTTTACATGACGTGTCCTGTGCACTAAGGCAACCCATTCGCTCACTGTATCGCACCCACGTTATCCGGCGGTTCTGGAACACGCTTCAGAGGTGAGTGAGGTCACTGCTCAATGAGTGATGCCCCATATGTTGTGTGGAGGGACAGATATATGAACTTGGGGGATGAAAAGGGTCACTCTGAGCACCAGCCTTGTATGCAGGGCTCCCCTCTGTACTCTGGACCAGAGTTAGGTCTGGCTCAGGATTGGCCCTTGTCCTACAGCATTAACCAGACGGACCAGATGCTAGCCCACCTCCAGTCCTTCTCTTCAGTCCCAGAACATTTCACACTTCCGGACAGCACCAAGAGTGGAGTGCCACTCTTCTACATTCCTCCTGGCTCCACCACCCCGGTGAGTGGCTCTGATCTCATTAGCCCCATTTTGTGCCCACCCAGACTTGAGTTGGCACAGCATTTTCCTTCCCTTTCAAGTCTGAGGCACCCAAACCAGAACCTGATAGCTTTGAGAGCAATTTTCCTCCCTCCTTCCAAGCCCCCGGGGGAGGAGAAGGATGTGTAGAGAGGCTGGCTGTCCTCAACAGACCAAAGTGTGAGAGGTAAAGACTTATAGAATGTCTAGGTGGTGGTATCCCAGCTGACTGTGAGCACCCCTGCCCCATCACCATCTGGCATACTCTGGCCTCCCCCTGCCACCTTCACCTATTTCCCACCATTAACAACCACCCTGAATTGCATTTCCTGAGGACCATAGCTTCCTTTGTCCTGTGCTTTCTTCACATTCAGCCCCCTGCTGTCAGCCTGATATTGCTAGCCTGGGGGGCTTGTGCTGGTGAGCAATTGTTTCATCTCAGGACTTGCCAACACTCAGTGGCTTTGCTCCAAAGTCAGTGATAGAAGCATGGCAGGTCTCATCCTTTGCCTGGAATTAGCTTTAAAAGGCTACACAGTCTGTCCTTGGGCTCATTCATCCTAATCTAGCCTTTATATTGGAGGAAGTTTGTGCCTCCAGCCCAGGCTGGATTATAGGTTCCTTGAGCCTTAAGCCACTGCCGTCTCTGACCCTCTGAACCCCATGGTTCTGTACACTGCCTGGAGGCTGTACCCTGGTTTTCTGCAAATGCTCCTATAGGGCTGTCCTTCCCATCCCCAGGTGCTCTCCCTTCAACACAGTGGGTCCGACTCATCCCATGCCCAGTTTGCTGCCTACTGGAAGCCAGTGCTGTCCATGGATGCTAATTCATGGCAGCGTTGGCTGCATATGCATCGCCTAGTGCTAATCCTGGAGCACGACACGTGGGTATCCTCTTAGGGCCATAGTAGGGATGGAGGAGCAGGGGCGAGGGGTCGGGGAAGATGGGGAAGGGGAGCAACAGATGAGCCCTTATCAACCTTGGCCAAGAAAAACTATACCCTTTCTTCCTGCCTTAGCCCCCATATACTCAAACAGGTCCTAGAAGAAAGAGGTTGCAGTCTCTTCTTTTCCCCCAAGATTGGAGCTGGGAGGTCTGACCTCAGTACTTACCCCTCTTTCCAGACCAATCCCCAAGCATTTGCACACCCCGGGCAGCAATGGGCGCTACAGCACTGTCCAGTGCAGGATCTCACACTCCTCGCTCACCTCTCTGCTTCGGGACTGGAGCAGCTTCGTGCTAGTCGAGGGCTACTCCTATGTGAAACTGCTCTCCAGGTGGGCAGTGATGTCCCCTCACTCCTCCCCCACCACCTCAGCTTGTGTCTCTTCCCCTAACCCCAGACTGCATCCCTTCTTCCTCCTAAACTCATTTACAGCCAACCTAGGGCTGCTCAATGACTCCCATTTCTCCCCAGTGCCCCAGACCAGCCCCCCTCCTCCTTCTACATGGTTCGCATCATCTCCAAGGCCCCATGCATGGTTCTTCGCCTGGGTTTTCCTATCGGCACACCAGCACAGTCCCGGCACAAGGTGAGCTGGGCCCCGACTGACTCCCAGCCCAAGGAGCCTAGAGTGTAGACTGGCTCCTCCCCAAACCCACAGGGCCAGGCCAATAGAGAGAAGAGCACCCAGATTAAGTAAGGTTCTCTCACCTTGTCTGTGGGCCCCTTCTCCCAGATCTGGATGATTTGGGAGTAGGAGAATCTAATCACATTTCCCCCTCAGATTGTGTCTGGCTTGCGGGAAGAGATCCTGCGGCTGCGTTTCCCCCACCGGGTACAAAGCAAGGAGCCAACACCCAAAGTGAAACGAAAAGGGTTGGGGGGTATTGGGGGGGGAAACTCTCCCTCCAAGTCCCCCCCGCTGCTGGGGCCACAGCAGGCCCTCTCTGACCGGCCCTGCCTTGTGGTCCTGCATAAGCCACTGGACAAGCTACTCATCAGGTTGGTACAGAGGGTCGGATTGGGGCTTAGTTGTGTATAAGTAGCGATTAACTGGGAGTTGCTCCTGTTTCCCAGGTATGAGAAGCTACCCCTGGACTACCGGGCACCCTTCTTGCTGACACTGGAGCCACCAGGGCCACTGCCCTTGGTATCGGGCCGCTCAGCCTCTTCTAGCCTAGCGTCACTGTCCCGCTACCTCTACCATCAGCGCTGGCTCTGGAGTGTCCCATCAGGACTGGCCCCTGCACTGCCACTCAGCGCCATTGCCCAGCTCCTCTCTATCCTTACTGAGTATGTTACCTGAACCTGTCAGACAATGTGGGGGGAGGGAAAGAGCTAGTGTAGACTCTGGGTTTGGACCCTGACAGAAATCCTACCCTAGACACTGCCCCTCTCTAAGGCCCAGTCCCTTTGCTGCTGCTGTTATGCAGAGTATCCAGCACAGAGCAGGGCCTGCCACTGCCCTCTACCCTCCTCCCTCCACTCTACTTATTTAGGCCTCTGGTTCTAATTTGACCTGTTACAATCAAGGGACCACTGGTCCTAGCAAGGCCACCAGCACTGAAGTGTGCCTGGATGGCTGCTGGAAGGTGGGTGCCTAAGTGGCATGGGGTCAGGGATGTACTCTGACCGTCTCTCCCCCATCTCATCCTGGCCCTGCCTCCACCTTTATGGGCCTTCAGAGTCCGACTCTCTGAAGGGTTCCACTTTGCCTGCAGCGGGGAAGGAATCATCAACATGGTGCTGGAGCTTCCCATTCAGGTAGGTACCATCCCCCATGACACCTCCCACCAAGGTTCGTCACCATCCCAGAGGCACTGACCTCTAGCTGGGTTGGGACTGCTGGGCCTGAGGCTAGTTCCAGGGCAGTGTGGCAAGAGGACTGAAGTTCTGAGTGCCAGACCCCTGCCTTGGCTGGGGTTTGCCCAGGTTCTCCCATTCTGCCCTCAGCACGCGCCACCAGGGCAGGCTGCGGTGGAAGAGAGGCACACCTGTGTTGTCCAGTACGTCCTCTTCCCCCCCCACGCCACCTCCACCAAGGACAGGTGAGACCGACCCCTCAGAATTGCCTCCTCTCCCCTACTGTCGCCCGAAGTTCTGTCTCCCAGACCTGAGGGAGGTGGGGCAGGGCGTGCTGTTTTTATGTGCTTCATCAGGCAGGCGCAGGTCTAGTAAGGGTGTATGTGACTTGTGCTGCCTTGTGTGTCTACTGCCTTCCCACCTTCCATGGACTGACTCCGGCCATGGGGTTGTGGATCGGACTCTCCTCATTCCCAGGCTCAGGGCCCTTTCTCCTTTAGTTTCTCAACAGATGATGACAATGATGTGGAGGTGGAAGCCCTGGAGGGAGATGCAGAGCTCAATCTGGTCACTGAGGTGTGGGTGGAGCCACAGTATGGGCGAGTAGGGCCCGGCCCTGAGAGCTGGAAGCATCTCCAGGACTTGACATATTCTGAGATCCCTAAAGCTGTGAGTGACCTCAGCAGTATCCCCACCCCTTACCAGCTGGGGTGCCATCCCTTTGAGAGTACCACAGCCTTTGGGCTCTGATCCCTCTGTGTGTTCTGAGTGACTGTGTGGGCTTCCTTGAGAGCTAGAGGCCCCTGCCTCTGGGGCTGGGAGGGACTTACCCCTGACCTCTGCCATCCCTCCCCTAGCTCCACCCTCGGGATGCTGCCTGCATACGCTCCATGCTGAGCTTTGAATACCTGATACAGCTGTGCCAGAGCAAGGAATGGAGTCCCCTGCCCCCAGAGCCAAGGGTCTCTGATGGTCAGTGGGGAAGGGGTCCCTAAAGGGAGAGGAGAAAGCAGCCAGAGAGAGAAAATCTGGTCTCAATTTGGGTCTTGTCTTCTTTCCTTCCTTTCCTCTTAGGATTGGACCAGGGAGGAGACACCTGTGTCCATGAGATCCCTTTCCATTTTGACCTAATGGGACTGTTGCCTCAGTGCCAGCAGCTCCAGATGTTCTTCCTTCTGCTTTATAGAGGTGGGTGAACTTCATACTCACCCCACACCTCTAGAGGGCCAGCAAGCCTGGGTGAATTAGAGTATAGAAAGAAGATGAGTCTGCGAACCAGCAGATGAGTGATGGGGGCCAGAGGAGGCTTGGGAGCTGCAGGAGGGGCTGTGCTGGTCAGGGCTGAGCCGGGGCACTGGGCAGCAGGAGGCTCTTGGTGCTGAGTGGAGTGTGTGTCGGGCAGAGCCAGAGGGTGTCCCTCTCACCGAGGGGCCTTGTCCCGCCAACGACATGGTGCTGTGCCTGCTGCACAGCTGCCTGGGGCAGGAGCTAAGTGACCGGGAGATCCCGCTGAGCACCGCTGACCAGACTACCTTCCTGAGTGAGGTGCTGCGGCGGACCCACTACGGTCCAGGTAAGCTCCCCATCTGTTTCCAAAAATCAGACTCTGGCCCAGCCCCTTTTCTCTCACCCCACAAGGTGCTTTCTGTCTTTGGCTTTTGGCCTTCCCATCTCTTTACCTCAGAGCCCTGCCTCTCTGCTGGCTCTGCCCTCTTCCACTCATCTCTACCCTCATTGTAGGTCCAGAGGGACCACCAGTGGGGGGCCATGGGATCCTGAAGGATCCGTCAGCCAGCAACACTCAGGCCACTGGAGATTCGGCACTTCCTACCCTGGTCAGCACTGATTCATCTCCTTGATCCCTTTTTCGTACTGACCTCCTTCTGTCACCACGTATTCATACTCTAGCTTTCCATCACTTGGGATACTAGATGCCTCCTGCCAATGACAGGATACTGTCTTTCCCCTTTGTTCTGGATCTTACAAGCTATACCCTCTAAGGTGGAGGAAGGGAGGAGTTGTTTGCTTCCTTATAGATTGCTCTAATTTATGTGTCTCTTATAGAATGTAGACCCTCCTGAAACTCTCAAGCCTCTCATCTCGGCCCAGCCCCCTCATTGGCACTGCTATGCAAGGCTTGTGACCCCCCAGCATGTGTTTCTTACATTCCTCCCAGCTACCTTCTCAGGTACCAACCGCTGACCTTCCTCACTAGCCCCTCAGATGCAAACCCCTGAGCTCCCTCACAGGCCCACCAGGTTGCTCTGATTTATACCTCTCTTTTACTTTTCAGATGTCCAGCATCTGGTCACCTATGGCCTAGAGGGACCCTCTCAAGAGGACACAAAACCCAAGTTCAGTGATTCGAGCGGTGCTTCCAGCCTGAAAGACCTGGGAGAAACTGGGGTCAGGGCTCCAAAGGCCCAGGTTCCTGTCCTCAGTGTCACACCAGCCTGTGGTAAGGCTGCTGACTCTTAAGTCAGTTAAGCAGGAGCAGGAATGGGAATGGAGGGCTTGAAGACCATGTGACACCTCTTCCCACAGACAGTGCCCAGAATCCAGGAGAGCTGAGCCCACCCTTCCATCGGGACTTACAGGTTTACACTGGGCGTCAGGCTCCACAGACAGAGGGTTCAGATGGGCCCCGGACCCGATGTCCTGTCTTCATCTATAGCTGTGCCCTGGATGCTCTGAGAGAGCAAATGGTTGGCATGCAGCCCCCTCAGGCACCCCGAGATCTCATCTTCCGGTGAGTGCCCTCAACGTTGATCTGGGTCCTCCCCCAGCCAGGGCTCAGGTACACACTCAGGTGTGGACAGACAGGTTGGTGGTCAGTGGCAGGAGCTCAGCTGCTTAGCCATGTCCTGACAGCTCCTTGCTGGGCTTCCTTCAGCAAATCAGTTGAACTTGTGGACCATGAATACATTCAGTGGGAACCTGTGGATGATCCATTGGAGTTAGGTGGATGGTGAGTCTGGAGTGTCACTTAGGGAAGTTGGCCAAGCTCCCTCTTTCCTCTCATTCTTAGGACTCAGTTTCTTGACCAGACCTCCCCCTCCTCAGCCTGGATGGAGCCCAGGTACAAGGAGGCAGCCAACCATTGTGCCTTGCTGCAGGAGCATGCTCAGCGATGCTACGTCCGTGGTGAGCAGGTGGCCACAGGAGGGAGTGTTAAGGAGGAGACAGGATTACCAGGACAGGGACTGGGACTGGGGAGGCAATCCCAGATCTTGACCTTCATGGCCCCTTCTTCTGCTATTAGGGCTGTTCCGGAGCTTGCAGCAAGCACAGACTGTGACCTCCCAGGACCTGCTGATGGCAGTGGATGCCTGTGAGGAGCTACTACAAGAAGTAGACATCACCCCTTTTCTGCTCGCACTTTGTGGACACACTCGGGGTTTGCCTCATGTACCCCCAAGCCCTGGCCCTCTCAGCCCTGGTCCCTTCAGCAGCAGCATCGAGGAGGGCCCTGAACCTCGGGAACGAGCTGTCTTGGCTTCTGAGTCCAGGTTAGGATTGTCCTGGAATAACGTAGAAGGGGGCATACAAAGTCCCAATAAAGTGGGACCTTCCGACCCCAGGGAATGGCTGTGCAAGGTGGCACCCAAGCACCGGACAGGCAGTAGTGCTTTGTCGCTGGCTTCCTGCCTCCTGCCCAGACTTCTTTCTTCCATTTGGCTTGGGGAGCATTCTCCCTCCTGGCTCTCCCCATCTCCTATTCTGTTGTGGAGTACTGAGCTGGGCTAGGGGTAGGGAGTTGCCAGTTGCTATCAGTGAAAGTAGAAGCTGTTCCGACCATATTCATATAATAGTAATGATTCCCCAAACTAATTTGAGTTTCATGGAGACAAAAATTGTATTTTGCCCACTGCTGAGTCCCCAGCTCACCTTCCTAGAGACAAAGAGAGACAGGTGTGTGCTGCTTCCATTTGGGAAGCAGCAGGCTCCTCTAGGACTTGGTGGTTCTTAAAACTTTAATGCCCCCCACCCCAACCACTCAGCATAGAGACCGAGGACCTGAGCGAACCTGAGTTTCAGAGCACCCGTGTCCCTGGCAATCCAGACCCTGGCCTGGAGATCTCTCTGACAGACGTCTGCCAGCACAGAGGAGAGGCGCATGATGCCCTTCATAGCCTCATCCAGGTGAGGGTAGAAGAGGAGCAGAGTCTTGCCTCTGCAGGGGGTTAATGTTTTCTCCTGGGTTATGAGTGTATAGATGTCTGTTGTGTTTTGAGGGATGACTGACATTATAGCCTCCTAACCCCCAAACAGGAGAAGTTCCTGGAGATCAGTGGTCTCCACTTCCGCACAGTGCCCTCCAATCCCCACTATTTCTTCTACTGCCCTCCATCCAGCAGGCGAGAGGTGAGTAGCTTTCTTCTTTACCTTTCTCCTAACCCCAACCTGTAGCCCCGGAGGCTCCACTTGGCCCACTTGGATCCTCTTGACTCTTGGCTCCCTGAGGCTGGGTTGTGGCTCTTGCTCTGCCTTGGATCAAGCTGTCTCTTTTTTTTGCCTAGGATGAGGGCCCCCGGGACACTGTAGACAGAAAAATCAGTGACCTGGAGTTTTCAGAGGCTGAGCTCATGGGAGAAGAAGGTGTGTGGGCAACTGGCTCAAGGTGGGGAAGGCTGCTTCGAGCCAGAATTCAGGGGCCCTCACTGCCAGCCTCTCCTACTAACCATGAGACATGTATTTCTAGGAGACACATCTGCCTGCTGTGTGGTCACTGAGAGTGACCCAGAACTGGAGGTGGAATACTGTGAGAGCCGTGAACCGGACCTAGGGCCTGCTGGGCTGGACTCCACCTCGCTGTCAGACGCAGACACTGTGAACCCTGATGAAGACTCCTTCAGTATCCTGGGGGGTGACTCACCCACAGGGCCTGAGAGCCTTGTACATGACCTGCCACCACTCTTCCTGCACCTCACATGCTCCGTGCGGCTGCGTGGGCAGCACAGCTCAGTGCCTGTGTGCAGCCTGCCCACGTGCCTGGGTGAGTTGGGGGTGCCCAGGGGAGGGCCCCAGGTCCCAGTGCAGCCTGTCTACCTGCTTGGGCAAGAGTCTTTGGGTATAACTCTTTAGCACAGAGAACTTGAAATCTGCTTATCCTAGGGTTCCCAGTAACCCCTAACTTTCCCCCGTTTCCCAGGCCAGGTGCTTTCCAGTCTGGAGGGTCCCCCGATTGGGGGCCGAGTTCCCCTGAGGGACCTCAGTGTCACTTTGGATGTCTTTGTGCTGACCTTGCCGCTGGAAGTGGAGCTTCCTCCAACCTCAGACCCTCAGCACCACCGGTATGGTGACATGTTTGTTGGGGGGACCTGGGAACCTTGTTGGGGCAGGGGAACCATTAAGGAATCTAGGGACACTTGAGGACTAAGGACGCCTGAAATATTTCAAGAAAGGAGAGCTGAGGAGGTCTTGGGAGGATATTAGCTGCTAACCTTCAACCTTTGCTCCTACTCTGTTCAGGTCAACATCTGAGAGTAGTGCTTCATTCCCACGATCCCCAGGGCAACCATCATCTTTAAGGTCAGATGATGGCCTGGGGCCCCCCCTGCCACCCCCAGAAGAAGACAGGTATTTCCTTTTCTCTCTCTCAGAGTTCCTTGCTTCCCTTCAGTTTCCTTTTCTGGAAACCAGTATCTAAACTTTTCTTCCACTTAGGCACCCAGGGCTATCTAATTTGGCCACACCTCACAGATTGGCCATTGAGACCACCATGAGTGAGGTGAGAGCCTTCCCTCCCCCAACCTAAGCGACAGCCCCTCAACCATGTAACTGATGCCCTTTTCATCATATCAGTGGGGTAAGGCACCCCCTTTTATCCTGGGATCAAAATGAGGCCTTCTTCAGTCTGTGAGGCAGAGTATTTTCTAGTGTCTTCTAGTCTTGGAGTGAGGTGATGCCCCAGTCAGCAGGGGAGGTGCCCTTTGCCACTTTCTGGATTGTCCTCTGTAGATCCGCTGGTTGCTGGAGGATGAGATGGTGGGGGCACTCCGAAGAGGGGGCATCCCCCAGAGCCCTGCCCTGCACCGAGTGGCTGCCCACATCCATAGCTCTCCTGGACGTTCCACCTGCCTTCGCCAAACTCTGCCACTGAGTTTTGTGTTTGGGCCAGAGCGTTCCCTCACACAATTCAAGGAGGTAGGCTGCCCTCAGAACACTCCCTGGTCACCTTTGCACCATTCTTCCCTGGACTCCAGATACAGAACTGGAAGTCCCTCTCTTGGTTTGAATCCATTGATTAACCTTTTGCCCACCCCGTTACCATATCGTCTGCCCCTTACCCCACACCTAGTGGCCCAAGTGGGAAGAGACCCAGCTCCCAACCTTGCCACTGGGCCACTGAACCTTAGACAAGTCAGTGAGCCTCTTCGTACCGCAGCAGTGGGGATGCTAGTGCCTGCTCATGAGGCAGCTGTGAGGGTCTGATAAGGAAGTGTGGGAAGCCACGAATAAGGTGGGATGCTCCTGCCTAAATTGTGACCTCGGCCCCTGCTCTTCAGGAGTTCCGCCGCCTCCACCTTCCTGGCCATGTTCTTCTTGAGGACCCTGATAGTGGCTTCTTCTTTGTGGCAGCTGGCCAACAGCCAGGTGGGTCCCATGGGGTGCCCCCTTCAGCGGCCTGGGCTTGGCACAGCCATGAGGATAAGGCTGAAGGCGTCGAAGGGGAGGTGAGTCTTTCCTGGGCTGACCTGGGAATGGCAGAGGGGTAGGGTGGGTGTGGGGCCTTGACTCAGTCCTGATTTCCTCCCCTCAGGCCCTGATAGCCAGTCCCCAAGTCCCTGGCTCCCCAGAGGATTCTGAGGGACCCTCCATCATCAGTCTGCCCAGCCTGCCACAGGGAGGTAAGAGAAGTCTGGGGACAACCCAGGATTTGTACATCCCTGGACCTGCTTCCGTTTTTGAAAGGCTGTCCTAAGTGGGATTGAGAGGGGCTTCAGGTATTTATTTTCCTTATCTTCCCAGGAAGCCAGCCTAGGCCCAGCCGGGGACTAAGCCTCATGTCCAGTCAGGGCAGTGTGGACTCAGACCACCTAGGTAAGCTGGGGCAGGGTCAAGGACTCTGAGCTGATGGGAAGTGGACTTAGGGCCACACAGGGGAAGGTCTGGGAATGGGGCATCAGAAGGGACTAACCTGAAGGAGCCATCAAGCCTGATATACTTTGGAGGCTCAGATGAGCCTAAGAATGGGGTTGAACTTCAGCACATTTGACACAGGTTATGATGGTGGCAGCAGTGGCTCTGACAGTGAGGGTCCCAATGAGACCCTGGGTGAGAAGGCCCCCTTCACATTGCGGACCGCAACTGGACCAACACCTCCACAGCCTTCGCTCTCAGGCCTCCTTGGGCCCTGCCTGCCTGACTTCTGGCTCATCGTCCGGATACTGCAGGATCGTGTGGAAGTGTATGCACATGCACGGTATGCAGGAGCTAGGGCCCGCACCCTGACTCTGTTAGCCTTTTGTCCCTGGTCCTACATATCCCCCCTTGAAGGTTGTTAAAGGGTAAGACAGGGGACTGAAGGTTTGGGTAGGGGTCTGACTTTTATTTTAAGTTTGGGGGATCCTGACCACTTCCCACAGCTAGTAGCAAAGGATGTCACTCTACTTTCCTAAATGGGGATTTTGGCTCCTCGCTGGGTATTAAAAGAATCTTCTGTTCAAAACAGCTTCAGAAAGTTGATATATAAAAATAAGGACTAATAGGCAATATTTAACAAGTGCTTACTAAGTGACCGGCACCGTTAAGTGTTTTATCTGGATCAGCTTACTTAATCTATATAATAGCCCTACAAAATATTAGTATGCTTATAGTATTACTATGAATGAAGAAACTCAAGCACAGATAAGTTAAATACTTCCCCAAGGTCAGAGTAGGTGGCAGAGCTTGGATTCATACCTAGGCCTCTGGTTAAATACTGCTCTGATCGCAGAAGTGGGGTTGAGAGAGGGGAAGGCCATTGTTCTGATAAAGAAGATTGGAGAATAAAGAAAGGGTGAGCCGCATGACAGAAGCCTCAGGGTGGTACCCATATGGAGGCTGTTGAGGAGGCATGGAGCTAGGCTTCCAGAATTGCTACTGAGAATTCCATGTTTCCCATTTCCTATCATATTTACTTTCCTTTGTTCAATCCTACTTCCTTTTCATGGTTCCTCTTGGCTCAGCTCCCATGACCCTCCCCCCACAATTTCCTCCTCACTACAGTTCTGTGTCTGATCCATTCCTTCTTCCTAGGAGCCTTGTTCGGGAAGACGGGGGGCCAGGCACCGAGTGCCGCCACCTTCAGCAGTTCCTGGTGAGGCGAGTTGGGGAGATCTGCAGGGAGGTCAACCAGGTAAGGGGCAGGGCTCTCCAGGCATGGTCACAGCCCCAGTGAGGAAGGAATTTTCAGGACCTTGACTTTCAGAGGCTGTTGATCCATCTTGGATGTTTTCTTTGACCGCCCCCCCCCCCCCCCATTTATTGGGATGCCTCCTCTCCCCAGACTCCTCACAAACTAGGTAACTCTCCCTAATCCCCATCCCCAGTACTATGGGTTCCTCTCATACCCTCCCAGGGACTATGAGGTGTTCCCTCTCATTGCGGTGTGATATAATGATGAGCAGGAGAGAAAGCTGACTCCCTGGGGCTTGTATCCAGTGGGGCTTGTATCCATTGAGCAACTAAATCACACAAATTATTTTCATTACAATTGTGAAGACTTCTGCAGAGGAAAAGTAGAGATGGCTATAAAACCATATAACAGGATCTGACCATCTGAAGTGTCAGGGAAAGCTTCTTAGAAGAAGTGATTTTTAAGCTAGGACCTGAAGGATGGTGAACAGATTCTGGCAAAAAGGAGGAACAAGTGTTCCTAACTGGGGTCCAGTGCTCAGAGCCCTGAGCCCGGTGACTTAGATACCATCTCTGACCTCCCAGTGATTACTGATGCCCTTTTTGACCTCTGACCCCCGTGATAATGAGCATTCTCTCTGGCCTTCAATCACCTTTCACCACCAGTTTATGAGGGACTATTCCAGTTCCTTGATACCTTGCTCCTTCTCCTAGCGGCTGCTTCTTCAGGACCTTCATGACAGTCACGTGTGTAACTCTCTTCTGGTGGCTGAGAGTGAAGAAGACCTGTGGCGCAGTGAGACCCCCTTCCACTCCCGTCAGCGGGCACCACTGACCAGCGATGGTGAGGTTCCACCCAGGAGTCTTCCTGTCCTTTATCAGAGACTTTGGTGAGAAGCTGAGGGCAGAGTCACTATTACTTGCTCATCGGTGCCAAGTAGTACAGAGAGCGAGGAGGAGAGGACCCAAAAGGATCACTAGATATGGCTATTTCAAGTTCCTCAGTGACTTTCAGTGGAGAGATGGGAATACAAATCAGAGGAAATGGAAAAGTGAACGGATGTTAGATAGGTGGAACACAGAATAACTGCTCTTTCAAGTGGCTTGGCAGTGAAGGGAGAGATGAAATAGATATGGCAGGCACTAAGGGAAATGGGGGTCAAGGCAGCAAATTTAAAATATGGTAGGGAGACTTGAGCACATTTATGTTCCACAGGGAAAGAGCCAGTAGAAAGGGAGAGGTTGAAGAATACTGGAGAGAGGGGCCTTTGAAGGGGCACCGGCTGTCACCTGTCTTCCTAAGGGCCTGGCCCTGCCTTGTTTCCCAAAATGACCGTCTTTCTCCTGCAGGGTAATAGAAGTGCCAAAGGGTAGGGGGTGGGGGACAGTAGGCCAGTTGACAGGTGAGAGAAGACCAGACGAGCAGAGCCTGAGGCCCCAGGGAGGATTTGCCTTCTGATTGGCTGTCCCTCCAGACAGGCAGGCACAGGACCCCTTTGGGATTTCTGTTCATGGTTAGGAAACATGGTAATCCACTGAGATGGTAACCGAAGTCTCCGCACTTCTGCTCCCTTCTTTTACTCCTGGGCACTTCTCACCCCAACTCATAGAGCAGTGATTTTCAACTGATGTGCCACAAGTTTTTAAAACATGGGATACCTGACTATCTAGTCAGAGGCACTGACCTCTTTTCCCTTAGATTATCAAACTAAAAACTGACAAGAACCAACACAACAATAGCCATCTGGTGTGAATGAGTCAAAATTATACCTATTATTTTTTGTCAGATCATAAAAAAAATATTTTTTGGTGTGCCACAGAATTTTAGTAATTAGTTTAAGTGTCCCATGAGATGAAAAAGGTTGAAAATTCGCTGTCTTAGAGGAAAGCCAAATCTTGCCATTCCTTTGCAGTTCTCCCTTCTGGTTAAAAGTAAAATCAGACCACTTCTTATTTTTAACATTCTCAGCAAGTCTGTAGACGAACCTTCCTGACAGCTCCAGAGTGCATCTCTCAGCACATCCTGGGATGTATTCCATATCAAAGCAGAATTCCTGCAATTAGAGGGCTTCCCAGGGTTTTGACAGTGTCTTCTGCAAATTGAGCGTGAGTTAGGGCAGCCCAGCACTTTTACTTCTCAGTGACTTCCAGCAGCCTGAGATGTAAGACCAGGCAAAGCTAGGCAGAGCCCTTTCTCATTTTAGTCTCTCCATGTGGTTTTGCTGAAACCCATAGCAACCAGCATTCCATTCCAGACTCTGCAGCCTCCTGGGTTTCCTGTGCACTGCTCACATCTGACAGCAGCTTCTCTGGGAAGCCAAATTGCCACCTTTGGGCTACTGGAAGGTTCCATGGCAACCTGGAAAGGGTCAGACAAGGCATTAGACTGTGGTTGTGGGCTCTTGTATACTGCTTTGGGATAGCTGTCCTCCAAAAGCACAGGACACAGTTTTCCCCACTCTGCAGCGTGTGTGTGTAAGCAGTCATACTCTTGCTTTAATGGGGTTATTGTTGCAACTCCCAATGGGTACACAGATGGGATGTGTATTACGTACGATGTATATTGTGACAGGATCAAGGTGTTATGGCATTATCTACAGGATTTTCTCATGCTTTGCCTCTGCTGACACCTCTTGGGTCCTTCTCCACATCTCCCTAGCATAGTTCTGAAAACCTCTGTGCTATGACCTGTCTTCCTAAGAGCATAGTCCTGCCTTAATACCCAAAAGACCATCTTTCCCCTGCAGGGTAACAGGGCCGAGGAACCAGGGGAGTGAGAATGAGTAGATCAGTTCACAGGTGAGAAGTCTATGAGGGCAGAGGGCTGTATCCCATTTCTGATCCACTGTCTCCCTCTTCCGTATCAGATTATGCTGCTGATGAGAGCTGTGCACCCCGAGGGTACCTAGCAGCCACAATGCAGTTTGTGCCTGGCCATTTCTCCTGTGACGTTGTGTGGGGAACCGTGATTCGAGTCCATTCACGCCTCAAAATGGGGCCCAGCATGGGGGTGTCTCGTGGTATGTGATGGCATGAGAGGGCAGGTGGAGTGTGGAGGGGGATCTGGAGAAGGGAGTTCCCTGAGCCCTCGTCACTCCCACAGCCATCCAGGCCCTGCGCTCTGTGCTCAATGCCTTTTCCGTGGTGAACCGGAAGAATATGTTTGTTTATCAGGAGCGAGCAACGAAGGCCGTGTATTATCTTCGGTATGTGGGCCCTGAGAAGACGGGTAAAGCGTGAGTCATGGATGGCGCAGAAGGAGATATGTCCAAAGACTTTGCCTCTCTTTTCCAGGCTCCTGGAGACGTCCTGCAGTGAGCGGCCATGGGAAGGTGATACTCTGCCGCCCTCTCTAGCTCTGTCCCGAAGCCAGGAGCCCATCTACTCTGAGGAAGCCTCGGCACGTATCACCTTCACTCCCTGACGCCCTGTGCTCCCTCAGACTTTGCTCCCTGGAGCCAGGCCCTGACCAGAATTTTCCTACAGGGTCCTCGTTCTCCCCTCGACTTGGCTTCCAGCCGCGGTGCAGATGCTGCTCGTCCTGTGGGCCAGGTGGACAGACATATCCAGCTGCTGGTGCACGGGGTAGGGCAGGCTGGTAAGGACTGCAAGGAGAGGCTAGGAGTGACCAGATGAGGTTCCAGAATTCTTTGGGACTTCTCCTGGAGCGCTCATGCTGTGCTCTGGGCTTTCTTCAAGTAGGAACTGGATGGGAAAGGATAGGCTGCTGTAATACTCGGGGGTGGACCTATAGCTGATTGAAATGCAGCTTGGGGAAGGGGGGGGTCATTAAAGTTGACATTCGGGTATCTATTCTGGGTGACTAGGGATAGATGGTGGCCCCACTGGCTGGACACCAGGGGCAAGTTGGGGGTGAAGATGATGGGTTTGATTTGAGATATGTCAAGCCTGAGGAGTCTATTAGGCAAATGGATTTTCCAACTAATATTTATGGCTCAATCAGTGTGTACTAGGTCTTGGGCTAAGCTTGTTACATATGAGGTAGATGCTGTTATTATTCCCATTTTATGGCTAAGGGAACTGAGGCTTTGAGAGGTAAAACTTACTTGTCCGTAGTCACACAATGAGTAGCTTGGCAGAACTAGAACCTAGTGCTGGCTTCTTAAGCGTGTGGGAGAATGTTTGAGTCTGGGTTTAAGGGCTGGTTGGGGGTAGCCAGATCCTTCACAGGGTCTCCACTGTCCCACCACGGCTGTTTCAAGGTCCGGAGATCACAGATGAGCTGGTGCGGGTTCTGTGTCGGCGCCTGGATGAGGCCACTCTGGACGTCATCACAGTCATGCTTGTTCGGAACTGCAAGCTGACACCAGCTGATGTGGAGGTCAGCTCCCTCCCAGACTCCAACATCCTCCTTGGCACAGCCGCAGGTGCAGGACAGTCATGGCCAGAACCTCTTCATCCAGCTATGACTCCCTTTCCCACTCTCTGCAGTTCATCCAGCCCCCTGGAAGTCTCCCCTCAGAGGTGTTGCACCTGGCCCTACCCCTCTTCTGCAGGCCCTGGCTTCCTGCCTTGGCCTGGTACCTGCGGCAAAACCTGCTCATCTTCCTGCACTCCCCCAAGTACACAGACAGCAATGGCCGGAACCACTTTCAGGTGAGGTTTCACCCACTTCTTTCCACACCCACATGCACCCAAGCCCCCCCACCACACACACACACCCTTACTGTGTAACTGTTTTATGCAGATGCCCCATGTATACCTTTGCCCATGGACCTGTGTATACCCCCTTCTCCCTCCCCTATGTACACCTTTGTTATTTGCCTGCGTCTTTCTGTGCTCCCCATTTCCCACTGTGGACACCCATTCCCTGATGGCTTTTGTCCATTTGCCTAGTCTTAGTTCTCTGTGGCTGTTCTCTCCCCAGCATCCACTCCCACCACAGGGCAGCCTCCCCGACTTGGACATTTACTTGTATAACAAGCCTGGTGGACAGGGGACTGGTGGCAAAGGTACAGTGTAGGGCACTACCAGGTGTGGGAACGCCCTTTCCTGTCTGGTGGCTCAGAGGGCGTTTCCCATCCTTGCTGTTAAGGGGGGTTGAGGGTAGGAAAGGGGGTCTGGAAGTCCCAGACCTGAGTTGTCCTGTGGATTTCTACCCAGGAGTCGCCTGCATCACTCTAGCCTTTGTGGATGAGGGAGGGGCCCCCATCTCACTGGTGTCGTGGCCCCCCTCTTCTCCGGGGCCCCCAGATCTACTGCAAGAGGAGGAATTTGAGCAACTGACCCAGGTCACTCGCTGCCCAGTTATGCCGGACAGTTCTTCAGGTGGGGCAGCTTTGTCAGGGGAGAGGTGTTCAGTTAATGCTGTAGGAAACAGGGACACTCTCAATTGACCCCCATTCTTTCCTCCAGCTCAGAGTGGGGCCCCACGGCTTCGACTGGATGTGTGGGAAAAAGGGAATATCAGTATAGTGCAGCTGGAAGAGAAGCTCCGAGGAGCAGCTCGCCAGGCCCTGGCTGATGCCGTCATGGAGCTGCGGCTGCTGCCAGCCTCCCTGTGCACAGAAGACATGTCCCCAGGTATGTGGGGGCCAGAGAATGTCACAGATCCAGGCAAGATGGTGGTTCAGTGAGGGTACAAAGGTGGGAAGACATCACAGAGGCCCCATCTGAAATACACATTCACAGTTGTCCCTTCCCTTCCCTGTGCCAGCAAGTCACCAGCAGAAATGTACCCATGCTTAGGGTCACCCACTTAGAGAGGGAAATATCAGGAACTCACTTCATACAAACACCTGCAGCCACGCTCAATTGCACATACTGCCATTCACTAACTGGTAGAGAAAGTGTCAAGTCACTGTCATACCTTGGGGCTAGGTTGTCTGGAATGGGGATTGATGGTTAGTAACAGAAGTCTGTATTGTCTGGTGTCCACAGGAAGTCTCAGGAGTGGGACGTTGGACACCAAGAGCCCTGCAGGCCGAGCAAGCACCTTTCCCCCTGGGCCTGTCCCTGGGGAGCCTGTGACTCCTCCCAGCAAAGCTAGCCGGCGTAGCTTCTGGGATATGCTGGTAATGGGAGAATAGGAGGAAGTGATGAAGTTGGCCTCTATACTTTCTTGCCTGCCTCCTAACTTCCCCTGCACTCCCCTGCAGGCCTTGCCTCACATTTTATACAAAACTACTCTGTCCTTGGCTAGGAGTTTACACAGTGTGACCAGTTCTCACTGATAGAGAGCCTCAGCTTATTAAGTGCCTTCACTTCTACTTTTCTTACCATATGCCTACAACCTGCAAGATAAGCAGGGCTTTACCAGTGAGGCAGCTGGGCTCAGAGAAGTTGAGTATCCTGCCCAGGGCTGCTTAGTCAGCCATCAGTGAAGCCAGGGCCTGAACCTGGGCCTCCAAATCCTCCCGGCTCTTGTTACCATCCCATGATGCCTCCATCCTCTACCCTCTTCCCCTTCCCAGTAGCCCCTCCTCATTCACTGCATTGCCTCCAGAATAAAACAGAATCTGGGGACTTGGGTTCCCCAAAAACAACTGATGACATTGTCCTGGATCGGCCAGAAGACACTAGAGGCCGGAGGCGTCACAAAACTGAAAATGTTCGGACTCCAGGTGGAACTGAGCGGGCATCAGGCCCAGATTCTGGAGCCCCGAGACAGAGGTGTGTTTGTGTGTGCTGTGTCAGGGGAGGGTGTGGTGTGAAATCACAGATGGGTGTTGAGTTTATATAAACACCTATATGTCAAGTATCTGTGTGGTTCTTATTTCTGCTGTGTCTTCAGACGCCGGACCACACAGCTAGAGGAGGGCGAGGTGGGAACCCTGCAGCCTGTGTTCGCTCAGGTTACTCAGCGCTGGATGGAGTTCATGGTTCAGATTGGTGAGACCCCAGCTTCCCACTCCCATCCTCAACCTGGTCCCCACCCTGCAGCTCCACTGTGACTTCTTTGCCCTGCATCCAGGTTGTGCCTCAGTGTCCAGGAGCTCCACTCACATGGTGTCCCGGTTCCTCCTTCCATCCATCTTGTCTGAGTTTACCACTCTGGTCACCTCAATGGCTGGAGACACCAGTGTCCGGGTCTTTGAGCAGCATTTGTGAGTTTGGGATTTCATGGAGGCTGAGCTAGGAGAGGTGGGGGCCTAGGCTTAGGGAGGTGATGGCCAAGGGGATGAGACCATGGATGGTCTGCTTTCTGTGCATCCCTCCCTCCCTCTAGGAGTTCAGAGCCAGACAGGTTCAGTCCTTGTTCCCTTGGACAGTTGGGCCCAACGCCTCGCCCAGCAGCAGAGCGGCATCTGCTGCTTCTGGGAAGGAGCTTCTTGCAGTGGAGGAGACCAACCCAGCAGGGTGAGGGCATGGCCTAGGGGAGGGTAGGTTTATAGTGACTGAAGGGGGACAGGACTGGATTGAGGGGGATCTACCTCCAGACCCCCATGTGGCCCCCCCCTCCCTGTAGCTGCCAAAGCCTTGCAGCGCTTCGAGCCAGGAGGCGACGGGAGCTCAGGACGAAATGCTCCTCGGCAGAGGTTCTTGCTACTGGAGGTCGTGGATAAGAAGGTAGATATGGGACCAAAGACTGGGTGGGAGAACAGATTCTGTGATCCCACTGACCCTGACCCCTGACTTCCAGCTGCAGCTGCTGACTTACAACTGGGCTCCAGACCTAGGGGCAGCACTGGGCCGAGCGCTGGTTCGCCTGGTGCAGTGGCAGAATGCACGTGCCCATCTCATCTTCTGCCTCCTCAGCCAGAAGCTTGGACTCTTCCATCATTATGGGCACTTGGACTTCCCAGTGCGGGATGAAAAGGTGCCTACTGCTCGGGCTCCCTCCTCTAGTTCTAGCCCCTGAGGGTTTTAAGGAAGAACCAGCTTAGAAGCAGGGGGAGGGGACAGAAGAGGGAGCAGAGATAGTGGGGAGGGAGAGTCTGAGAGAGAAGGCCATGGGCTAGGAGAGAAGGTCTGAGGACAAAGGCCATGCACCCATTGTGAGGCTCCATCTTTCTCAGGAGCCAAACCCATTCCTACTGCCGACCGTGGAAGCAGAGACCCTCATCCGGAGTGCAAGCCCCCCGCTGAGCCGAGAGCAAGGCCGGCTGAGTGGGTCCTCTCGGGGTGGGGGCCCCCTTCCCCTGGACACATTCCCCTTTGATGAGGCCCTGAGGGATATCACTGCTGCCCGCCCCAGCTCCTCACTTGGCCCTGTGCCCAGACTCCCCGATCCCGTCACCTACCACGGACAACAGTTCCTGGAGATAAAGATGACAGAGCGCAGAGGTGAGGGCACTGTGCTGGACAGTGGGCAGGGGCAATCTGTGGAGTCTGGGAGGGAAAGGGGCGGCAGGTCCGGGGGCCACTACTAATGCTTCCAACCCCCAGAGCTGGAGCGCCAGATGAAGATGGAGAACCTGTTTGTAACCTGGCAGCAGCGTTCCACCCCAGCCAGCATGCCTATCAGTGTGAGTCACCTGACCCGCATCTTCCAGAAGCATCCTGTGACCCTTCCCTGGCCACCACTCCAGTGTTCACTGCTCCATTTCCTCAGGCTGGGGAGCTGGAGACCCTGAAGCAGTCATCCCGCCTGGTGCATTACTGTGCAACAGCCTTGCTTTTCGACCCAGCTGCCTGGCTGCATGGGCCCCCGGAGACCTGTGGGCCCCCTGAGGGGCAGGTGAGCCTCAAGACTCCTGGATTTCTCCCCTGGGACCTCCCTTTAACCCACAGCAACCTCCATTCCTCCACCCCCTGCAGGGTGGTTAACAGTGGGTAGAGCCTTCCTTAATTTCCACTTCCACAGCGGCGCCATCGCCCTGAGTCAGGGCCTGGGAGCCGAGAGGCCCCTGCAAGCTGTGAGGCCTTGGATATGCCTCCATCGGGCGCCCGTGAGGAGCCTTGGCTGAAGGAGCTGAGTCTGGCTTTCCTGCAGCAGTACATGCAATATCTGCAGAGCATGGGCTTTGTGCTGGTGCCGCTGCGGCCCCCCTCGCCCGCCCGAAGGTGAGGCCCCACCTGCCCTTCCTCTCTTTACATGAGTCCCAAGAGGACAACTCAGGCCTTGTGCATGTTCACCCCATTAGGCCAGCACACATACATGAGGATCTTGGACACTTCCATGCAGCCCTCAGGCGTGTCCTGTAAACCTCACACATCTCATGGAATTCACAGAACTGTGTACATTCTCACAGAGCTCGTGCCTATTTCCATCTCATATGCTTTACATGCTTACATGCTCACACACACACATAAATCTGGTACACGCTCCTAAGCTTCTGGACCTGGGCCTTAATGATTGCTGTCCCAATCACCCCACTGACCTCTCCTGAGATTTTACATGGTTCATGACTCAGGAAGTCCTTTTCTCATCAAGGTTAGCTATCTTTTTCACCAAGGACCCCTGCACTGGGCCTACTTGCATCACTGCACTCTGGCCTGTTCTTGGTCATGTTCATTCACTGGCCACTAGTGACAGGTCTGAGTCTTGGAAAGTAGGCAGCCCCTCTCTCACCACCTTCCATCTCCCTGGAGCTCAGTGACAAGTCCACAGCCACCTTTCCTCCTGAATCAAATCTCAAATTCCCATTTCTGTGACCCTGCTCTATGCTTTTCTCAACATCTGAACCTCCGGATTCTGTGTTCCCAGCTTCTTCCCAGTGGCTGATGGGAAAGTATTTGTTCATGTTACACAGTTACTTACGCGTCTCTGGATTTGTGAGTTTATTTTCTCCCTCCTCTCTATTTTAAGTTTGAAGCCCTTTCAAGCTAGTAAATATAATTGTGTTTCCTTAATCAAGACACCACCTTGGACCAGAAAGCCAATTCCAACTCCTTAGCATTTTGTAACCAGCTTTCCACCTCCCAGGCTGCCCCTCTTTTCCAGGCCTTAGGAAGAGAGGACAAGCCTGTGCCTTTGGGATGCCACCCCTCATTTCTCAGTGACAACTGGAAGAGTAGCTGCTCGGTTTGGCCAGGTCCCAGCTGTAGGAGCTTCTCTGAGAGACTAGTTTGCTTACTTTCTATTTATTTGTCAAAAATCTGAATTCCTCTTTAAAACAAAGGATACACTAGGTTAAAAAATGTGTTTCTAGCCCGGCCAGGCCTGGCTCAGCGGTTGAGCATCAACCTAGGATCCAGGCGATCGGGGTTCAATTCCTGGTCAGGGCACATGCCCGGGTTGCAGGCTCCATCCCCAGTCGGAGGCACGCAGGAGGCAGCCGATCAATGACTCTCTCATTGATATTTCTATATCTCTCTCTTCCTCTCCTTTCCTTTCTCTGAAATCAATAAAGACATATTTATTTTTTAAATATACCTAGTTTTTAAATATATCTTTATTGATTTCAGAGAGAGGAAAGGAGAGGGAGGGAGAGAGAGAAATAGAAACATCAATGATGAGAGAGTCATTGATCGAGCCTGCAACCCCGGCATGTGCCCTGACCGGGAATCGAACCCCGATCACCTGGATCCTAGGTCGATGCTCAACCACTGAGCCACACCCGGCCAGGCAAGATATAATTTTTTAAAGAGTGTTTCTAGAGCAGAATTCAGAGTCAGGCCTTCCTTTGTCACCTGTCTTAATTGCCAGTCACTAGTTAGGTCTTGTCCCTATTTCCCTAAGGATGAAATGGGACATTTCTTTTCACCAGAGGCTTAGACAGCCCCTCCCCACCACCCACAAGAGTTTTGGTGGTTTGTACCTCGAAGTATAACGATTGGGTCCCACTGGCCCTTTCTGTTTGGTCTTGTTCACAGTCCTTTCCCTGCTGCTCTTCTCTCCTTGCCTCTGGGTTGAGAAATGAAGAAGAGTGGGCCTGTGGAATGCTGCGAGTACCATTCCCCAGTCAAAAGAGCCCCTTTTCCCTCTCGGGACAGTACTGAACCAGGGCATCAAGCATCTCCTTGAATTTTCCTAATGAATCTTAGACGTACAGTATCCTGCCCCCTCCCACCCTCCCCTGTGGCCCCCAGTAAGCAGACATTTCCATGCCCTCATGGGCGTCTCCCCACATTATCAGCAACCTCTCTGGCCCTACCCTCATCCTCTCACTGGTAGGGAAAGGCCTGGTCTCTACCTCTGCACTGAGCACTGCTCACACTTCCCCTTAAAGCAGCAGTTACCGTGGATAGAGCCCTGCCCCGCAGTCTCAACCTGGACTCCAGTCCCATCCTTGCCACTTACTCACCATGGTGCCCTGAGCAGGTCCTTCCCTCTCTGCACCTGTCTCCTCTCCTGCAAAATGATTCCACGTGAAACAGATGGAGTCTGATAACCGTAATCCTTCACCCTGCTGACCTGCCGCATCGTCTTGTCCCTCTTCCTTTTCTGCAGCACCAGCCGGCTGCGGGCCATGGCCATCCTTGGAACAGAGGGTCGGAGCTCCTTCTCCTGCCCCAAAACCAAGACTGATGGGAGCCCCAAGGTAACACATCGTCATGTACCTTCCCCGACACTGAAATCAGTGATGCCCCAGACACCAGTGTCACTAAGCCTGAGTTATTTCCCCAAGGCCAGAGGTCAGGGACCCTGGGTGATGACTGAGGTTGTTGATCCCAGCCTGACACCATTAAAGTCACCCACCCAAGAGACTTCTTCCCTGCTGATCTGAAGCCGGTGTACCCCCAACTCTGCCCTGAAGCCATCTTTTTTTCTTTCTTCAGAGCACTGGTTCTCTGGTTACCACCTACCACCTCCAGCGGGCACTGCCCGGAGGCATCATCCTCATGGAGCTGGCTTTCCAGGTTAGCAGGGGGAACATTGAGTGGGGAGAGCCAGACCCACCTGTCTCTTGTCCTCCTGACCTCATCTTCACCCTCTCTCCAGGGCTGTTACTTCTGTGTCAAACAGTTTGCCCTGGAATGTTCCCGAATCCCCATGGGGCAAGCCGTCAACTCTCAGGTAAGTAGTAGGGATGGGAATATGGGGTCTCAGGCGTGGTCCATGCATCCCTGTTGTGCTGTAGCCAGTAAAAGTGATGCATGGACAGTCTGGCTTAGGAATGATCTGGTGCTGTGGGCTGGCCAGGTCAGTGACCATTCTGGTGACCACCAATGTCACTCTGCAGGTGGTCCGGAGCTGTATTCAGCTGTAGCATGAGGGCAGCAGGCAGTCCAGCCCAGTGGCTGGTCTGGCTCCGGTCACTCGGCACTGACAGCCTAGCACTGTGGTCATTCCATAATCATAGATGGTTAAACAGTGCAGACATTTGAGCATAGTGAGTAATGACACATGGGTAGGTCAGTGCCATCGGCAGCCTGGCCTAATCTAGAGCTGGCGATAGCCTGGCATTGTCAGTAGACTAATTTAGAATGTGGACTAGAGCTCCCACCCACACAGCATACCTGTCACTTAGTTGTTATTTATGCCTGTCTGTCTGCCTCAAGGCAGGGCCTCTGTACCCTGTGAGGGCCAAGCACTCAGGAGTTCTCAGATGAGAGAAGTTCGAGTGAGGTCAGGGATGTGAAACCCTCTGTACTTCAGTGAGTTCAGCTCTGTCAGTTGCCCCACATATCACGTGAAGGCTTGTGCCTTCCTTGTACCTCTCGTTTAGTTTCTTAGAGATCAGGATCTGCCTGGGCCCAGTCTGTCACCCTTCAGCACAGACAACATAGACTCTCCTACCTGGATAGCTCATATCCTGCCCATAGACTGTTGCCCTTGACTTGGGTGTGGATGCCTAGACCAGTCGTCACAGGTTAGTGTGATCCAGAAAAGCTTGGTGACTGTGCAGGAACCTACTTGAGCCTGAATGCTCAGAAGAGTGCTGTGGACAGGCAGGTGCTCTTTCACACTGGGCTGTAGTATTGGTGTGAAGGAGCTACCCTCATTATTCTCTCGAGCTTCCAGAAGTCCTGGCTTCCCTGCCCCCTGATCTCCATCCAGCTTGGCTTATTGCCTCTACATATCTAATCTCTAACCCTACTTAGATTTCCAAATTGCTTTATTATTGTTATTTATTAAGTGCTTAGTATATGTACTAAGTGAAGAGGAGTTTTGTTTCTACTGTACAAGTCAGGAAACATGGAGGTTCAGTAATTTGCCCTAGGGCACAGAGCTAGTTGGGGGCAGTACTGACACTGAGGCTCATCCTTGGTTACTGAAGTTTTTCACACTGCCTCTAACTTTATGGAGACCTTTACTTTATCTCCATGGTAGATAGGAAACTAAAGCAGACAGATTGTGACTTACCCAAGATCAAAGAGCTTCTTCTACAGTCATTTCTTTCCTACTAACTCCTCTGCCCAGGGCCCCCAAGGAAGTGCTCAGGTAGATTCTGCCATTCTGGCACCACAGATCCAGTTGTTAACCATAACTTTCAGTAATGGTGATTTCCACCAGGAAAAGCATCAGCTCAATCTCTCTGCCATCCTTCCTTCCTTCATTCACAGATCAGTTAGAGGAGGCCCAGCCTGGCCTAGCCTTGTCAAGATGTCCCAGACCAAGCTTTACCAATGAGAAGTTAGCCAGGTTTGAGGATCAGGGAGAGCAGCATCCAGGCAAAGAGAACAGCAGGTATAGAAGGATAGAGAGAATATGTGATGTACTTGGGAAGAGTGAGTACTTTGATGGGAAAATAAAGCTGGAGAGATGGGAAGGGGCCCACAAAATCTTTCTAATAGTAAGTAAGTATATATCTGACCTACCCTGACCACCCTGTTTAAAATGGCAACTGCTTTACTTCTTGATTTTCCATAACACTGTCTTCTACTGTGTACTCACTCTAATGTTTATTGTCTTATCTCCCCACTACTCAAATGTAAGCTTGAGGGCAGAGATTTGTTGTCCAGTGTGTCCCCTGCACCTAAAATGTACTAGGTAGGCTCTCAGCAAGTATTTGTTGCATCAGTGAATCTGTGCCAGACTTTAGTGGAACCTGGGCTACAGAGTAAAAAGTCCCATCTCTCAAAATGGTCAGTTTCATGTAAACAGGGTTATGATACAGTATGAAAAAGAATATAACGAGGAGGGCTTCCCAGAGCTGTCTGGCAGAGGGGGCCCACAGCAACAGGATGAATCTTGAGCTGTCTTTCCCATGCAAGAGGAGGGAAATGGGAATGTGCTGGGCAGCCTGGGCTACCGTGTCCTAACCCAGCCCCTGCCACCTCCCCAGCTGTCCATGCTGTTCACTGAGGAGTGCGACAAGGTGCGGGACCTGATGCACGTGCACTCATTCAGCTATGACTTTCACCTGCGCCTCGTGCACCAGCACGTGCTGGGCGCCCACCTGGTGCTGCGGCACGGCTACCACCTCACCACCTTCCTGCGGCACTTCCTGGCCCACCACCCTGATGGGCCCCACTTTGGTCGTAATCACATCTACCAAGGTTGGTGCCCAAGGGCAAGCCAGTGAACCTGAAAGAGAATCGGCCACAAGCTGTGGGCCGGTGGGACCATTTCCCGGGGCCAGACCTTGTCTTTCTATCCCATATTAATTGTCTCATATCACTTGGACCCTGTCCCCATATCTCTGTCCTAACTTCTTCACAGTCTGTTTCCTACCAAAGTTTAGATCCTATGTCGTGTACCCTGCCCTGTCTGTCCTGAGCCACTTTGTCCCATCTCAGTGTTCCACAGGCAGGGCCAGTCTACCTGTCAGTCAGAGTCCTGGGGACTCCTAATTCCCCAATCTACTAGATCAGTGTGTCTAGCCCAGGCTCACTAATTCCTGTAACTTGCCCCTTAGGGACCCTGGAGCTCCCCACACCACTCATTGCCGCCCACCAGCTGTACAATTATGTGGCTGACCATGCCAGCTCCTACCACATGAAGCCATTGCGAATGGCCCGGCCAGGGGGCCCAGAACACAATGAATATGCCCTGGTGTCAGCATGGCATAGGTAAGGAGGAAAGGGGACACCAGCATGTTCTCTGGTGGAACTGTGGTCAGGGCCATCCTTGCAGTAGGGAGACCTGTCTTTTCTTGGGCAGAAGGGGTGAGGTTGATTTCACTGAAATCTCGGGGTTGACATCTCATCCCCACTGCACAGCTCTGGCTCCTACCTGGACTCTGAGGGACTTCGTCACCAGGATGACTTTGATGTGTCTCTGCTTGTCTGTCATTGTGCTGCACCTTTTGAGGAGCAAGGAGAGGCTGAGCGGCATGTTCTGCGGTCAGCAGATCCCCCACCTTGAACATGCCCATTGCCCAGCCTGCCCCCTGCCCTTGCTATGTGTCTCCTGCTATAACCACCACTTTCTTGCCCCCTCCCCACCCCAGGCTGCAGTTCTTTGTGGTGCTTACCAGCCAGCGAGAGCTTTTTCCCAGACTAACTGCTGACTTGCGCCGGTTCCGGAAGCCACCCAGACTTCCCCCTGAGCCAGAGGCTCCTGGGAGCTCAGCTAGTAGCCCTAGGGAGGCCTCAGGGTTTGGTCTGGCCCCTGGCCCCACTCCTCTGTTCCCCCCACTGGCTACAGAGGTGGGTGTGGCACGGGCCCGGCTGGCTCAGCTGGTGCGGCTAGCTGGAGGGCACTGCCGCCGGGATACCCTCTGGAAGCGCCTCTTCTTGCTGGAGCCACCAGGGCCTGATCGACTGCGGCTAGGGGGGCGCTTGGCCCTGGCTGAGCTGGAGGAGCTCCTAGAAGCAGTCCATGCCAAATCCATTGCGGACATTGACCCCCAGCTGGTAAGGAACTGTGGGTTCCAGAAGGGGCTGAGATGGATGTTAGGAATTCCACGGGCATCCAGGGTGGAGGGTGCAAGGGTGGCTCTGGGACAGCAGATCCAGGCCTCTGGACCCTCCCCAGGACTGCTTCCTGTCTATGACGGTCTCCTGGTACCAGAGCCTGATCAAGGTTCTCCTGAGCCGCTTTCCCCAGAGCTGTCGCCATTTCCAGAGCCCAGACTTGGGAACTCAGTACCTGGTAAGTTCCTTCGACCCTCCTCTGGAAAGGGACACTCACCAGAAATCCTCATTGGAGTAATGACAGGTGTCTCCCTCAGAGAACCCCAGCCTGACCAAGCTCTGCTCTAGAGAGGCCTAGACTGCTCAGACAGAACATGTAAAAACCCTCTGAGCACTGAGTACAAAGCTGTAAAAGCACAAACCTTCCTTGGCTGGAGATCCTGAGGGCCAAGTTCTGGAACCTCATCGGTGGTTGGTCTTAGAGGCTGTAGTCCCAGAAAGGACTTCTTGGGCTTTAAAGCTTTATTTCCGCCACAGTGCAGCCCTCACACAGCTGTACCAGCATGACCTGGGAGCGTACCAAAGTGCACTCAGGCCCCTCCAAACCCACTGACTCAGAATCTGCTTTTAGCCAGATCCACAGGTGACTGGTGTACACAGTAGAGGTTGAATGCACTGCTGAGAAGGACAGTAGAGAAGAGCTGTGGTGGTAGACACACGCATGGGGGGATTAAGAAGCTAGAGAGATGGGCCCAATGAGAGCAGTGGTCCAGGAAAGGAAACATTAAATGGAAGACTTCACCAGAAAAAGTAGGAGTTGGTTGGTGGTGATACAGGTCCTACAACCTAGTACTTATGGGGAATATTAGGTTAGGTCTTCTGAACGGTCATCCAGAGAAGCCAGGGTCCCTTAGGGTAAGGCTGCAGTACTGTGGATGGCTGTGCACAGATGAGGGGGCTCCTGGAGGTGGTGGGAGTGCTAATCAGGAATGAGCTTGGGAAGGGTGATGAGTTGAGTCTGAGGTCCATAAGGACCTACTAGGACCACAGTTTAAAAGGATCATGTGGACATAAGGGGTTGAAACTCAGGAGAGAGATCTGGGTAGCATCTGTATGAACAGGTGGTCCCTGCAGCCCTGGGAATGCAAGAGATCACCCGGGAGAAACTGCAAAACTGAGCCTCAGGGGCAGAGATATGTGGGGATGGCCCAGGGGAGGTCAGAGAGATAAAGACCTGGGACAGGACAGGAGGCAAGGAGAGGTCCTATCAGGGGCAGAGAACTCCCCTTCATTGTTGGGCTGCAGTACCAGCTTTGTGCAGGGCTGCTAGACTTCAGGAACCTTCTAGTCACGCCCCCTCCCCTTGACTTGGATGAGGCTGGACAGGCTGACCAGGGTCCAGTGAGGATGAAGACAGGTTCAGTTTGGAGATGAGGTTCTGGGTGACTGTGGAGTACAGATGGGGTCTGGTGTAGTGACGGAAGCAGTCCTTCTTTAGACTGGTCCCACCCACTCCCAGGTTGCCCTCCAGGTCTGTGCTTCCTCAGGTGAGACAAACCTCACTCCCCATCTCATTTTGTCTTTTGCTGCAGGTTGTGCTAAATCAGAAGTTCACTGACTGTTTTGTGCTAGTGTTTCTGGATTCCCACTTGGGAAAGACGGTGAGAACGGGGGGGGGGGAAGGGGGGGCTTTGTGTCAGCCTGGTGGGAGGCTGTACCCCAAATGTTCTACTCCAGAGCTTGCTGAGGTTGGGATGCCTACCCTGCCTTCCTCTCACCAGTGTACTCCCACTGTGTTCCCCAGTCTCTCACAGTGGTTTTCCGAGAGCCCTTCCCAGTACAGCCTCAGGACAGTGAGAGTCCCCCTGCCCAGCTGGTCTCCACCTACCATCACCTTGAGTCTGTCATCAACACAGCCTGTTTTACCCTCTGGACCCGTCTCCTCTAAGGAATGGACCACTGAGTGTCACTGTTCCTCGAATCGTGATCTGTAAGATTACCCACGTGAAGCAGGACTGACCGGCTCTTCTGTGCCCAGCATGAGCCTAGACACTGAGGGATACCAAAACCTTTGTGCATTTACCTGGGGAGTCTGCAGCCCAGCCTGGCAACAGGGACTACCTTCCCTAAATACTCACAGCTGCTTACCAGCCCAGGGTGCTAGTGGGTCAGGTCAACTCCCTGAGGTTCCCATCTCCTCTCAGGCCCCTGGGCCCTTCCAGAAAGGGACTCCATCCTGCTCACGTAGTGGAGTCCAGGAATTCTTCACACCAGGTGGTTAGCACTCACTGGAGAACTCTACCTGAATCCTGCCTCCCTCCTTGAGCTCTTTGGTCTTCATTTCCCCCGGGGCATTATTGCTGGACATTGCCATTGAGAGAAGACACCTTGGTCCAACCCCAGCTCTGCCTCTGAAGCACCTGAGCATGGGCCAGTCCCTTTGCTCTTGGTGTTCCCATCTGTACATGAGAAGGTAGACTTAAAGCTCTCCCTTCTCCACAGCAATGCCGCAGACTGGAAGACTTGAGCATGAGCTGTGTGTCCCTTCTCAACAGGAGGGAAGCGATCCAGAGAAAGTGAAGGGTTAGACACTGTGTCCCCCTGCCCCCAATAACATACGTGTATGAAAATGTTCAGCAGGTTGTCTTTAATTCAGAGGGTACTCAGGATGCTCAACTCACTGCCCCAGAGAAGCATATGGGTGGACTGCAGGGCCTCACTGGCCAGCCTGTGGGCGGCCCCGCCTGTCCCAGTAGGAACGGAGCCAACTCAAGCTCTCCACTGTGTCTCCTGAGGGGAGAAGGAGGCAGTGGCATCTCAACCCATGAGGAGGAAAACGTCTCCTGTTCAATACCTGTCCACGCAATTCTCCCTTCCCCAGGGCAGGCCTGGAGCCTGAGCCCACCCTTTACCTTGAGGCTGGTATTCACAGCCCACAAAGCCTTTGTAGCCTTCGTCTTCAAGCAGTTGGAATAGGTAGGAGAAATTTAGCTCTCCAGGGCTGCCAGGGTCCCCCCGGCCTGGGACCTGTGCCACCTGCACATGCCCTGGGGACAGATGTAGCAGATGTGAGCCCAGGCTCCTGCTGAGGCCTGAGGGACAGATGCAGGAGGCCTGGAGGGGTGGGAGGACAGAAGCAGCACAGCAGATGAGGAAGGAGCAGAGAGAGGGACCCTCTCACCAACAATGGGCAGGAACTCCCGGATGTTTCCTGTCAGATTTCCATCCATGATCTGCCAGTGGAATATGTCCTGGGCAGAGATTACTGCAGTCAGAGACCTCTCAGGCCACACCATTCTTCCCAGGTTCGGAGAACATGGGACCTCTGAGAGCACTCCTTTTTTTCCCACGTACCATTTGTAACTGGAGGTTGGGTCTTCCAACCTTCTGTAAGATGGCTGCCGCTAGGAGAGAAACCAGGAGGGGCGCGTGACCCTCAAGGAGAGCACAAGAATCCAAGGGACAGGAGGCAGCACAGGGCTGGGGTCCTACCCTGCTGGGGCGAGTCCAGGAAGTACTGGGGGTCAGTGATGCGGGTGTTAATGGGCTCCAGCAGTCCCACGAGGTTCTCCTAGCACCATGTTGGATCTGTGAATAGAGCTCTTCCCCCCAGGTTTTCCTCTGTCTTTCAGTCACTGGTCAATCCCCTCACCAGCCCCTGTCCTAGGCCAGTGCCCAGCCTTATGCCTGGCTGCTCGCTCTGTGCACCCTCTTCCTTGCACACTCAGATACATTTCATGTAAGTATGTTTGTCTATATGTATTTCCACTGTCATCTCACCCGAGCCAAAACCCCAGCTGCGTGCCTCAGGTTCTCCAGAAAAACTGTCTCCATTTCACCCCTGACTGCTGCCCGATCAGCACCCTGGGGTACTCGGCCGGCCATCAGGTGAATCCTGTGAGGGAAAATGGGACTGGAGGGGACTGTGGAGTCCATTCCAGAAACAGGGCCTTTGCTCCCTCAGCTCCCCATGTGCACCTCTTCCAGCTGCCCTTCTACCATGCCAACCCTCCCATCCCTCCAGGTCTCTAGTCCATACCACCTGGCCCTGACGCTCAGGCCTCAGGCGGCTCAGGCCAAGCCCTGTCCCGCAGTCCTGAGGGCCTCAGAGACCAGTCCCTCACTTAGCCCCTCCTGTACTTTCAACCTCTCCTTTCCAGTGACCCTTCTCCTCAGCCTATAACATGCTTAAGTCTCACCTATTAGAAATTATTTGGACCCTTCTTGAGAATTCCATGCTGCTTGTCTCTACTTCTTCTTAGCTTCTTCCCCTAATTTCTGTATCCCCTCTCGCACCAATAACAACCCCTTGTTGCCAGTTCCTTCTCAGCCTATTTAGAGCTACAGGATTTGACATTCATTTGATCAGCCCCACTTTGAGCCTTCCACCTCCCATCACCAACTGATCTTTATCAGCCACATCCAGCCCCAGCAAGCTACCTCTCCAGCCTCTTGAACTCTGCTGAACACACCAAGCTGCCTCTTGCCCCTGGCCACTGCATCCCTGCCTGGAAAGCTCCTTACATCAAGCCAGTGCTCACTCCTTAAGACCCAGTTCAACATCAGTACCTGTAGGAAGCGGTCTCTGATGAGCCCAGACAGGTGCCTACTCTGCTCCCACCGCCTCCGTGAACTGCCCCATTCTCAAATGCATCCATCCTCCGCTTTCTGTTTACTTTGCTATCTCCCCGGTCAGACTGAGCTCCCAGCATGGGATCCCAGCAGGAGAGAAGCATGAAAGAGTTGCCAACTGAGAATGACACACAACAAATACGAAAGGCAATTTACGAAGCACCAGGACTGCAGGGTGCGGACGTGCCAGTGCGCTCGGCCTCCCACCCCGCGCGGGCGTCCCGGCGCAGCGGGAGGAAAGGACGGTACCTGGGACAGCCCAGAGCCCGGGCGTACAGCACGGCCTGCTCCAGCCCCTCTCGGAAGTCCGCCTGCCTCCCGGGGACGGCCGCCAGCCCCATGTCCCCCTGCTCTCGATCTCCTGCAGCGAGAACAGGCCTCAGCCCCGGGTCCCCGCCGGCCCCCCTCCCGGCCCCGGCCCCGGCCCCGGCCCCGGCCCCGGCCCCGGCCCCGCGCGCACCGGGGGGCGTGTTGATCAGCACCAGCCGCAGCCCCGCTTCCCGCGCCGCGCGCGCCAGCGCCTCCGGCGGCTCCGCGTACGGCCAGGCGACCTCGGCAGCCTCGAAGCCCGAGCTGCCCGCCGCCCGCAACCGCGCGGGGAGGCCGGGGAGCTCGGGGAACAGCCACGACACGTTGGCCGAGAAGCGCAGCTGAGCCATGCCCGGCGGGGAGCTTAGGCGCCGGGCAGAGTCCGCGGCGGCCGGAAGGCGGAAGCGGGGGCGGGGCGGGGCGCCGTGCCCGGGCCGGCCGAGCGGGGGCGCGCTGGCCCGCGTCGGGGGCGAGCGGTGTGCGGGCGCCTTTGGTAAGAACAGCCGTGCGCGGTGAAACCTCGGGCAGCGGGAAGCGAAGTGTTTCCGAGGAGAGGGCGGGGGGCCGGGGGCCGGGGGGCCGGGCGGCCCGCGCGCAGGCAGGGCCCGCGGAGCCCGCGCCCCTTCGGCTGCGGTCGGGGGCCTCCTCCAGGGCCCAGTCAGAATGAAGGAATGCGACTTGAGCGAACACTGAAGTATTTTTCCTCGTTATAAAAATAGCGTTTGTTCGCTACAGAACAAGGGAAAGCTTGTGACCGAATAAAGAACACTTACCACCAGGTATCGCACCGCTCACCCCTTAACTTTCCCTTACAGATGAAAACAATAAATGTGCAGGTTTTTTCTTAGAAAATGTTGACCGTAAGTTATATGTGGTTTTATAGCCTGCTTTTCATTTAATATTATTTTGTGAGCATTTCTCATGCTAAAAAAAAATAAAATTCGTTTTAGTAAATTTGAAGAACTAGTTGGCTTTATTAAACAATTCATGGATCAGGCAGCGTCTCATCTAGCAAGGAGAGATACTCAGGAGTTACACAAGATAGAAGGCCTTTCCCCGCCGGGCTGGCTCAGCCGGTGAGCGTGGACCGAGGAGCCAGGCGACCGGGGTTCGATTCCCGGTCGGGCACTTGCCGGGGCTGCGGGCTCCATCCCCAGTCGCGGGCGTGCAGGAGGCAGCCGATCAATGACTCTCTCAGCATGGATGTTTCTATCTCTCTCTCTCCCTCTCCCTTCCTCTCTCTGAAATCAATAAAGATATATTTTTAAAAAAACAAAAAATGGAAGGCTTTTATAGAAAGGACGGTGGGACAGGGAAGTGTTGACCCTGAGAAAAACATACTTGCCAAAAAGAACTCATCCTTAATTGGGCTCAAATTTGTAACTAGAGTCTAGCAAATTCATAACCAGAGTCTAGCAGTCATTGTTTTGTTTCTGCTGCATTTCAGGGAAAAACCACAGACCCCACTGCCAAGCAGTGTGCTCCTCTCACCTGAATCAACCCTTATAAGAGACCTAGGATCGAAATTCAACCAATAGAACTGAAATTTTCCCCATCCAATCTTAACTAAGCAATCAGAGTGGCTCCATCAGTCAGGACAGTGCTTTTTGCACCAATCAAACTATGATGATTTGAAGTCCTCATTTCCATGAGAACAACCAATCCTGGACTGGTGGTGGGAACTCTTCTCTTTATAATCCAGCTTTCCCTCTGTCTCCCTTGAGTGCACTTTCAGTTTCCAGCGAACACTGCGTTTTCCCCTGCTGAGCTGCAACGCCAGAACTGTAACACCAAAGTGGACTCACAGTCACGCTGTTTCATGATTGAGCTGTCACAGCCGAAGCCGAGTTCTTTCACAATTGAGCTGTTTTCACTGAATAAAGTCTCTCCCTTCACCACACCCCAAATTGGAAACTCCTATTGGCGTTGAACTGGTGATGATGACCTTTGATTGACCAAAGTCATTAGCAGAAGAAAAATGAAAGTTCCTTGAAGGAAAGTACAAGTTCAGAGTGACCATGACTTATTGGCCTTTTCCGTTGACTGGGCTTGTTGCTGGGCAAGAAGAAAATCTTCCTCCTTCTGGGGTAGTAAAGGAGATACAGCTTCCTCTTGGAGACACAAGGTATGTCTTTTCCTGTTTGGGATAATTGATGAGAAGTGGTAGAGGGTGAGAGCTTTCTCTACAGGCCTTCCCCACACCAGTTTTAACTGTTTCCCTAATGTTTATGCCTGTATTTTTCAATGTTCTTCAAAACCATTGCATTAGCTGCTCATTGTTCCACACCTAGACAACCCAGAATTTATCATTACTGCTTTGTTGACGGACATTAGAGTTTTTCAATATGTGTGCACATTGTAAAAGCACTTTAATGCACCTCTCATTTCGATCTCTGCATTGTTTCCTTAGGTTCCTCTTGTACAGATGTTCATTACAGTGTTTGCCTGCCCAAAGTCCTTTACAGTCATGTGCTACATAATGATATTTAGGTCAACGAGGAACCACATATAAGACAGTGGTCCCCTATGATTGTGATGGATTATAGGCAGTAGGTTACTTTGCAATGCTGAAAGAAAATGCTGGACCCAGCTACAATGTTGAATTTACTACTAGCTCTTCGTGATCTGAGGAGGCTCAGCATCCTATCCACCCTCCATGCGCCCCTCTGAAGCTGGGGCCCAGAGCTGGCAAGGGAATAGGGAAGGGGTCTAAGGAGGAGGGGAGCTAGGAGGCCACTGCCCATCCACACTTGGCTGCGCGTCCTTGCACTCATGGGCACAGACTCACTTCCCTTCCCTCCGTTTCTCTTTCTCTCTCTTTCCTCCTAGTCTGAGTCCCCTCTCCCCGGCCTCTCCCCTCCCCCTCTGACTGGGCAGATTCCTAAGGTTGGAATTACAAGGTCGAAAAATAGTAATACGTTTAAATTCTTCATGGCTGTGCTAAATTGCTTTTCAAAATGTTGTACGTATATTCTCCAACAATCCATGAGTAGAAGTCCTCTTGGTCTTCTGTGCTAGCTTGGTCTATTTTCTGTGCTAGCTTTGACAGAAGGAAGCTTAAAGTGCAACATTAGGAGCGCTCGCCCGGCCGGGCGTGGCTCAGCGGTTGAGCGTCAACCTAGGATCCAGGAGATCGGGGTTCGATTCCCGCTTAGGGCACATGCCCGGGTTGCCGGCTGCAGCTGATCAATGACTCTCATCATTGATGTTTCTGTCTCTCTCCCTCTCCTTTCCTCTCTCTGAAATCAATAAAGATATATTTTTTAAAAAAATAGAAAAAAAACATTAGGAGCACTCAACTTCCACTGTCTTCTGTCACTGCTGGCCTCCATCCGGAGGCGGCCCTGTCGGACACCTGGCCGTCAGGCTGGTCTCATAGTGACTCCAAATGCTTGGCAGTTTCCATTTCAATTCCGCCTCTAAGAACAGGCTGCCATCAGCTATGACGGATCACCTGATTTCTTGCCCATTTGAGCTGGCTTTATACTTGGCACTTTGACTTGTCCTGGAACGTGTTTCTTGGGTGTAGTCCAATCAGGATATGACCTCACTGAGGTTAACAGTTTAATCAATCCAAACTTCAACATGTTTACAATCCAATGTTGACCAGAGTACTATCCCAGGAAAGTAATTTCTCTATTAATACGTCACTGTAAATCTCTGAGCGTGAAAATTCTAAGACTTTAAAAGCACCATCATCTGCTGGGGTTTGTAATAGGAACAAAATTTGTCCACCCCCAGTGGTCCACTCCCTCTTTGCTGTATACCCTTTAGGGGAGCAGAGGTGGTGTATGAGCTAGACAGGTATCACTCGCTTTCCCCCTAATTCCCTTAAAACACCTTCATTTAATATAGCAAAACAAAGACAGGAAAACAATGCCCATTAAAATTATTTTTTTTCCATTGCTTTTCAGAGAGAGTGGAAGGAAGAGAAAGAAGAGAGAGAGAGAGAGAGAAACATCAATGTGAGAGAGACACATTGACTGGTGGCCTCCTGCACTCGCCCCAGTGGTGGCCGGGGATCTAGCCTGCAACCGAGGTATGTGCCCTTGGCAGGAATTGAACCCGGGACCCTTCAGTCCACAGGCTGACACTCCAACCACTGAGCCAAACTGGCCATCGTGAAAATTATTTCTTTTTATTCACTGTTTGACTGTCTTTATACCACTTTGCCACATAGGCATTACACTAAGTTATTATTACAAATCTTGATTCTTTGCAGTTAACTCTTAACTAAGGAATTTGCACAGGTATGACAATTAGTTAAGGTAACGATGATTTGTAAATAATTACATGGGTAATGGCTAGAATGTGAGTGTGCAGTTGATCACTGGATTGCACTTGCCAATGGGGTAAAAAATATATATATTTATTTTAACCCATATGAAATAGGAATAAGAGCCTCAATGAGCCCTGGCCAGTTGTGCTCAGTGGTTAGAGCATTGGCCCGAGGCCTGGGTTCAGTTCCAGCCAAGGGCATGTACCTCAGTTGCAGGCTCAATCCCTGGCCCTAGTTGGGGCACATGCAGAGGCAACCAATGGATGTGTCTCTCTCACATTGATGTTTCTCTCTCTCTCTCTCTCTCTCCCCATTCCACTCTCTCTGAAAAGCAATGGAAAAAATATCCTTGGGTGAGGATTAATAAAACAAAACCAAAAAACCTTAATGAAATTCTATTTTATACCTCCCAGATTGGCAAAAAAAAATTTTAAAGACAATATCAAATATTGGGTAGAACTGGAAACAACTAGAACATTTATTTATTGGAGATAGAAGTGTAAATCACTCAACCATTTTGGAGGACAATGTGGCATGATCTCTTAAAGCTGGACATTCATGTGCCCTTGATCCAGCAGTTCCTCTCCTAGGTGTATTCCCTGGATAAACTTTTGCACAAGTGTACCAGGAAACAAGTTTAGTGATGTTCATAGCAGCACTATTTATGTAGCAAAAATATGGAACCAACCCAAATCATTCATAGATGAGTCACGATAAAGCCATACATTGTTGTATATAAAAGTAAGGAGAGAGCTGGTGGCTGAAAGGATAAATTGAGTTTGCTTTTGTATTAGAGTAATACACGAAGAGCCTAGTGATGTTTGGGTCAGATTGAAAACATCGGTGTGAACACAACAAATGGATAAATCTCAGAAACGTAATCTTGAATGAAAGATTCAGTATGATTCCATTTCTCAGTCGAGCAGGGAAAACCGAACAATATCCTGTGTAAGAGGTCTGTAAGACAAATACATCAGTAAAACTATGAAGGAAAGCCAGTGAGTAATGGTCACAAAATTAGGGTGGTGGTGACCTCTGGAGGGGGAGGAGGGTGATATTGGAAACTTCAAAAGCAATGACCATCCTGTCTGTCTTCTACTGGATGCTGTGGTCGTGTATCTTCATTTTATCACTATTCTTTGTGTCTTATATGTTATAAATATCATTTCGTATCTGTTTCATATTTCTAAAAACAGATTTTAAAACCTGTATGTATCACTACCACCTGTTAGCACATTTTTTGTTAACATCCCTGTTGTAGTATCGTCATAATCCCAACGTTTTTGTACAGACTCAGCTTGTTTATATTAAGCTGTAACTACCACTTTTTAGATTCAACGTGTCACTGCTCAGTCTAGTGGTCTTTTGTTGCATGACCTGCTCAGGACCTCTGGTAGGCAGCCTGTAAAATGGTCCCCAGCGATCTCTACCTCCTGGTCTTCACATCCCCTCCTCTTGAATGTGGGCTGGACCTAGCAACTCATTTCTCACAAATACAGTAGAGCAAAAGTGGCACAGTGTCAGCTCAGAGATGAGTTACCAAAAGGCCGCACCTGTGCCTTAGGCGCCCTCGCTTTCGCTCCCTTGCTCTAAGGAGAACCAGCTGCCGTACTGTGAGACCTGCTTGTCAAGGGGCTCATGTCTCTGGCCAACAGCCATGTGAGTGAGCTTAGAAGCAGATCAGCTCCTATTGAGCCTTGAGAAGACTGTACCCTGGCCAGCACCTTGATTGCAGTCTTGTGGCAGACAAGGCTTGAGACAGAGACAGCTGAGCCACACCCAGTTCCTGACCTATGGAAACTTTGATAGTAAATGTTCGTTGTTTCAAGCCATCGAGTTTTTGGGGTAGTTTGTTAGCAGCAACAGATAACTAATAGGGGATCTCTTTGTTCTTCTGGGTGCAGCTCCCTTGTTTGGGGGACTGTGTCACTTTCACCGCTTACTCGCCTTAAGATGGAGGGGGAGAGAGTAACCAAAGAATTTATATGCATATATGTACAACCCAAGGACACGGACAATGGTGGGGAGAGGGACTGGGGAGGGGGAAGGAACGGGGGGGGGGAAGGGTCATTGGGGAGAAAAAGGGACATCTGTAATACTTTAAACAAAAATAAAAATTATAAAAAAAAAAATTAAAAAAAAAAAAGATGTAAATGAGTGCTGCCATCTCATGTGCTGCTGTCTTCGGAGACACAGTGACAATCAACAAGTAGACCCCAGACCCATGATGGACCAGCACGGCAGCTGTTACAGACAGTGTAGGGTGCCGACCCAACATCTGTTCCCTCCTTTCTCCTTCCTGATAGAACCTTACCTCGTGGCAGCGGCCAGCCAGAGAAAATAAAGCTAACGTACCAGCAAGGTGGCAGAGAAAACCCAAAAGAGGCATCGTGCTTGGCACCGGGAACCTCTGGCAGGGAACAGGCAAGGCTGGCCTTCGCTGCTTCACCTTAACTCTTTCCAAAAACAGCATGTACAAGAACGAACTTGCTTTTCTCAGCCCAACGTCCAGAGTTGTGCGCATTTCAAGAAACACTTGGTTCTCTGGGCAAAAAACACACAATGATTTAAAGATCTGAACCCTGGACACTGGGACTATGTACTTAAATAATTTCATGCATTTATATAATTTCATATAGCTTGTAGGACGAGGCTGGATGACCCCACAGCAACTTAAGGATTTCAGTGTCTAAGAGGGAGTCTTTCTCTTTCCAAGTCATGAGTTTCTGCTGATGTTTTTTATTTCACCTAATCTTCATTAAGTACTTCTCTACCTTGCTCTATTATGAGAGCATTTTCCTTTCAATTTCACTTTCTTTTTTGAGCTACCAGTCTTTTTATCATTTTTATACAGCATGTTCAAATTAGATCTTATATATCATGTGATATATTTTCACATCCAGCCATGTGTTCAGTTACAGCTGCCTAGATTTAAGAATATCAACACTCAAGTGTCACTCTATTATGTATTTTTTTGAGCCATTGAGCCTGCATTTCTAAGGCTTTGCAATTTAACTCTCCTACTTTACTCAGTTTTACCAGTAATAGTCTATATCACATGGATTCATGAGAGCTTGTAACTGTGTCAAGAAGGAGACTAAATCTTTGGTTAAATTTTTCTTTCATAGTTTCTCTTGTATTCGAGCATGTCAGAGAGGAATATCTGTGGTTCGTCTCCATTAGGACTCTGTAACTAAAATTTCAGCACATTTAAACAGAATCATCTCACACACGGGATATTGAATAACGTCATTATACAAAACAGCACTGAATGGCTTTACGAAATTTGTGCTTGCATGAGCGATCATCTGTATTCTTGGAAGAATATTATAATATTTGCTGTCCCATGTTATACAGCCTTATCTTTAAAAGGAAGTGCCTATAACTGGCTCTTTATCTTTCGTTTCTATTCTATTACTGGGTGGTTGGAATCCAGAGGCTCTTCTTGTGCCCCTCCCTTGTACGTGCATGCTGTTAGTGACTCAAGAAAGCTCCTGCAGCCTTGACTAATGGAGTGTTAACTGATTACACACCCAGGCACACATGCAAACTTTAAACTGAGTTAAGTACAACCAGTGTTGTATGACTCAAAGGGTATAAGTGTGACTATTCAGAAAGTTGGATTTCTTTTTTACATTTGGAATTTTGAAAAATCTCAGTAACCCTGACTATGGAATCTTCTTCCCTTGTTTAATTTTTACCCTCAGGAATTCTACCATCGACGTTATGTATACATTTTTTGCAACTTACCTTTTTCCATATAGCTGTATATATAGGAAGTCTTTCCTTAGGGGAAAAAAATTTATGTAAACTCAGTCTATCTTACGGTTCTTTCTCCCATTCTGTGGCCATTCTTTAACTGCATTTTATTCCAGAATATGAAGATTTTGTCATTCCCCTGTTGATGGACAACAAGATCATTTCCAATTTGTCACTGTTACAGACAGTAAGCACCCTTACATAAGCTGCTTTGTGTGTGTACACATATGAGTATTTCTCCAGCACAGATCCTTACACGTGGACTCGCTGGGCCAAAGACTATGCGCAAAGTTCTAATTCGTGGCTAAATTGCCCTCCAAAAGGCTTTGTCAGTTTACATTTCTACTAACAGTCTATGAGTGCCTGCTTCCCTACACCGTCATCGACACCGGATAGCATCAGTCTTTAAGGTTTTTGCCAATCTGAAGGGGAAAAACATTTTAAAAAGCAAATTCTTGATAATTACTGAGGTTGAACTTTTTTCCAGATGTCTATTTGCCATTAATACCTCTTTTGTGAATTGCTTCTCTGTAGCCTTTTTCTCAATTGGATTCTTGATGTTTTAATTAATCAGTTTGTAGGTGTCCTTTATCGAAATTCTGGATATTAAGTCTTTGGCTGTTTTTGCTTGTCTTTGACTTTATTTAAAGTAGCATTTGCTGGTCGAGGTATTGGAGGAATGCTGCCTTTCTGTCAAGCTTATGTCTCCCTGTGGAAGGAGGTCTGCCCTCTCATGTGGAGGGCTCCCGGCCTCCTGCCCCACTCCTCAGTCTTCCCCAAGGCAAGGAGAATGACTCAGCTTGTTGGTAACTGGCAGAAAGAAGGAGCCAAAGTGCTCGGCTCAGCCCGGCCTCCGTCCTGTCTGTGAAAAGGCACACACCCTTCTCTGCCCCTCCGCTCCACCAGTGGAACAGGGGCAAGCCCTCCAGGGCTGACCTCGGCCTTAAGTATTAGCAAACCTGCTTGCCTAGCAGACCTCAGCCATATGGTCCAGTATCAGTTGTGGTGGTAATAAGAGGAATATTTATATCTCCATCTGCCATACTCCTGTGTCTGTCTCTTAATAGGTTCTTGTGTCAGTTAGAGTCCAAACAGAAAACAGAAGGCACATTCAAATTAGAATAATTCAGGAGATTTAATAAAAGGACTATTTACAAAGGTGTGGGCAGGGTGTGGGGAAGATAAACAGGAGAGTGCCCCAACCTAGGGCTAGTAACAGCAGAGCTTTTACCACTCCGAGGTCTAAGAGGGTGCAGGGGATGGGGGCTTGGCTACTGAAATCCAGGAGAAGAGGGTCCCATAGAGCTTCCTGCCCTCAGCCTACAGGGAGGAAGCCTGAGAAATAAACCCTGACCGTTCTCTCCTTCCCCTCTCTAATCTCCTGCTCCCCACTAGACAAACCAACCAGAGCCAGAGGACAAGGAAACCCATTGCTGTAATCAGTATAGATCCTTCTACTTGGACAGAGAGCAAGGAGGAAAAGAGATCCGGAGGGACAAACAGAATATCTCTGGCACCTCTTTCCTCCCTCAGAATACACTGTCATCCTTCAGCTGGGTGAGAAACTCGTGTCCCCATCAATGGGATGCACAACACCCCATTGGCTACCATTTTATCACGAGGCAGTCTCAGACTGGCTTCATCCCTGTTGGAGGTGTGGTAGGCAGAATTCAGAGATGGCTTCCCAAAATTCCTGCCCACTGGTACACACACAGCTTCTCCCAGTTATTCAATCAAACACTAATCTAGATACTGGAGGACTTTTGCAAATGTAATTAAGGTCCCAAATCAGTAATGAAAGTATTCTGGGTGAGCCTGACCTAATCAGGTGAGCTCCCAAAAGGGCCAGGGCTCTTCCTGATTAAAGAGGTTTGAATTTAATGCATGAGAAATTCTCCATTGCTGCCTTTAAGGATGGAGAAGGAAAGTGGCTGACAGCCAGCAAAGATATGGAGGCCTCAACCCATGGCCACAGGGAACTGAATTCTGCCACAGCCGTGTGAGCCTGAAAGAGGACCCTGGACTCCAGATGGGAATGCAGCCCAACACCTTGGTTTCAGCCTTTTGAAACTTCGAGTAGAGAACCCATCCAGCCATGTGCACTGGGCCTGGGCGTCTGACCTATAGAACTGTGAGCTAACACATGGATGTGGTTTTAAGCTGCTAAATTTGTGATGCTTTGTCAAATAGTAATAGAAACCGATACCAGGGGACAAAAAGTAACATAAAACACAGGTGTTAAAGTCCCCGTTCTGTAGCTGGTAAGAGAGCGTAAATTGGTAATCACGGCTGTCTCCTTTCATCGCTCAGCCCAAGTTATTGTCCTCACGTAGCACCTCAGCTGGATAAGTTTCTTGACCTGGTGGAATGACTCAGACCTTCATTCCTATAGGATCTGAGTCTTTGTGCTCTTGACATTGAGTTGTCAATTTTCCACTGACCCAAACTTTAGAGCAGGAGAGAACTCAGAGGTGCCCTGAACAAAGTCCTCCTCACCCGATTGTGTAGCAGCCACACAACCTCCCCCTGGTGATCAGGGTCGATTACCCAGCCAAGCTAGAGAACACCTTCCCTGTTTGTTTGTTTAGTGGCATGAGAAGCCTAAAATGCACAGGGTGAATCTCAGCTTCCAGTTTATTTAGGAACCATGACCGTGCTTCCTGGTGGAAGAATTACTACTCTGGACACTAGAAACTTCGTATCTACTGAGCCTAGGGTTTCAAGGATGGAAACAAAAAGCCGTCTGGTGAATGACTAGGTGTAACAGTGAGAGGGACACTCCTAGTGCCGGCCCTTTGTTCAGGACACATGCACGCTGGCCTTCGGCGAGATGGCAGCATGTATTGGCCTCAGGTTTAAAGCTTGTACTGTTTGGAGGGTGGTGTCTTCCCCGGCGCTGTAACTGAGCCTTTAGTAATCTGCTTCACCATTCTCTCAGGCTACTTGATTCTAGGCGCACGGTCACACCAGTGGATTTCATAGGGAGGAACCTACTGCCACACTTGTCATGCTATAATATGTGTCCCGTCATCAGAGGTGATGTTGACTTTGATGCCATGGGAAGGATAAGGCATTCTGTAAGTTTACGAATGATGCTGAATGAAGCACTTCAGGCAGAGAAGACAAATAACTGTGCATGTATTTACCCTATGAGGAGAGAGCTTGGTTCCCTCCAAGATAGAGGGGTCCAAGGTGGCTTCCCTCCAACTCTAGCGTGTCTCTTTCTTCGTGGTGCGAAATTCAAGATGCAGCAACTTGTGTTGCACTTCAGGAGGATGCCCCAGACCGCCGAGCCCCTGGAAATTTTACCTACATGGTTGGCTCTCGGCCTCAGGCATGTATATCTTACAAAGGCATCTGGAGCACTAGGCACGTCCCACGCACCAGGTCCAGTTAGCATAAATGCCATCCATGTAATGAACCAGGATGTTGTGTAGGCTATCGAAATAATTGAGTTCCCCCCACACAATATTATGATGGCGAGGAGGAGACTTGACATTGTCCTGGTGTGAGATGGTAAAGGCATTCTATTTGCCCTGCTGCGTAAATGCAAATTGCTCCAGGTTGTCATGGAAAGAAAATGGTTTTCAGGTCAAAAGCTGAATGCCAGGGGCCATGGGCTGTGTCGAATTGCCGCAGTAAAAATTCCCCAATTTGGTTCTTGAGTTGTGATTGGCATCACTACCTGACTGTGCTTGCAAAGATTTACTGTCTTTCTCCATTTCCCACCTGGCTTCTGCACTAGCCAGATAAGTGAGATAAACAGGAATGTGTTGGGAATCACTACTCTTCCATATATCCAGTTTTTGATGGTCACACTAATCTCTGTAATTTCCCCCAGGATTGAAGTATTATTACTTTTGACTTACTTTCTTGGTGTGCCAGGGGTGTGGGCAAGGGGGTCCTTTCTGGAGGGTTCCCTTTGCCCTTCTCTTCATGATGGCCTTCATTTTATGGTAAAAGAATCAATATAAGAATTCTGCCAGTCATCAGGTATCTTTCTTTTCACTGTATATTCTTGGAATGGAGAGAAAATACAGGGTGGGTACATAAGCCCACCGACACTGTATTAGATAGACTTTGTCTAGGTCTCCATACACCATCTGACTTCCACAAGTTCTCAGTTTCACTGGTGGGTCATGGTGGCAGTTGGGGGCTCTGGGGATCAGAGTGAATTCAGAGCCAACATCTGTTAACCTCAGGAAGATCTAGTATTTCCCTTTCACTAGTGCATGGTTACCCTGGAAATGGCTGCAGGTCCTTTAGGGGAAGACACACAGTATCTGTGGCCACATTGCAAGATACTTCCTCAGGTGAGGGTCTCAGCCAGTGAACTGACTTAATTAGGTCTGGTATTGAGTAAAAGGCTATGAATATCCCCTCCAGTTTCTACCCAGAGACTTAGAATTTTTCATCTGTGTTTGGCAAGCAGCACCTTCATAGGCTGCCCAACTATTTCATTTCTAGAAACCTTTGCCACAGTTCCCTACAGATCAAAGCACCCTGGCTGTCATTCTGTTTCTGTGGCTTATTGTTGGCCTGCCTCTCCTCTGACTTTCCAACTCTGGCATCCCACATTCCCATTGAGATCAAGGAACCCGATTCCTTTGTGTCATCCCCAACTGTCACCTCCAGTCGATAGATGACAGTCACCACAAGCTTTTCAAGCACAGTGAGGGGAGTGTCCTCTAGGCCTTCCTGGGGGCTTTGGAGAGGAATAAGTGAGCAGGTCTACACAGCACAGTCATTCTCAAAGTGTATTGATTCTGATACATGCCATAGTTTGAGAACCACTGTTGTAGAACAGGGCTTCTCAAATTTTAAAGAGGGTTTTTTCTTTCTGCTTTTGTTTTCTCACGGGAGGATATGCTTTTTATTGATTTTAGAGAGAGGAAGGGAGAGGGAGAGAAAAAAAATTGATGCGAGAGAGAAATATCAATCGATTGCCTCCCACATGCACCCCAACCAGGGATCAAACAAGCAAGCCAGGTGTGTGCCCTGACCAGGAATTGAACCGGCCACCTTTCAGTACACGGGACACACTCCAACCAGCTGAGTCACACTGGCCAGGGCAGGCTTCTCAAACTTTAAGGTGCTTGCAAATCACCTGGGGATCTTTTAAAACACACAATCTGATTCAGTAAATCTAGGGTAGGGCCCAAGATTCTGCATTTTGTAACAAGCTCTTTCATGATGCCGGTGCTTCTGATCTGAGACCACAGCCTTGAGCAATGACGCTGTAGAGGAGGGTGTCTAGAGACTCAGGAAATGGAAATATAATGGATCTTTTATATCGGTGGTTCTCAAACTTAAGGGTGCATCAAAATCACCTGGAGAGCTTGTTAAACATAGCTTTCTGGGCCTTCTTCCCAGAGTTTATGATTCTATAGATCTAAGGCGGGGCCCAAGAATTTGAATTTCGAACGTGTTCACAAGTGATGCTGATGCTGTTGGTCCAGGGACCACACCTTGAGAACCACTTGTCTGTCACCCTTATAATCCACTCCCACACTTTCCCCTAGATTCTTGACTCTACACCGTGGCAAGGTTTTGCAGCTCTTTAAGTGCACAAGCCATATTCTTGTGGAGCAGGCCTTTTAGTGATAAGAGGCAAGGAGATGGGACCTAAGAACTGACCTCAGCTTGTAAGGCAACCACCCTGAGTGAAATTATTGTTAGGCTTTTATGCAAAGGAGAGCGAGCCCCTTCAGCCAGCGGAAGCGGTTTGAAGGAATATGGAGGGTCAGAATTCTCAGCCTCGTTGTCTGATCTTTGGGCATCATGTGTCCCCTTCCCATGTCTGAAGACTTCACTGTTCCCACCAGTAACCTTGCCTGGGTGTGAGCGACTTGGCAGAGTTAAGCATTTCATTGGTGCTGCAAATCTGCAAGCCTTACAATCGGACCCTGGGCTTGGTTCTTAGCCACATTTGCTCTGCAGTTACTGGAAATGAGACTCTTTCAGTGCCACCATGGAGGTATCCTGGTTTTCCATGTGTCTTTTACATTGTATTTCCATAGCTTTTGTTTTCTCTTTTCCCCTGTGCATACTTTCCCAATGTGGCAGAAAGAATCCAGTTGATTCCACTGTTTTATAACCACTGTTGTTGCCATAGCAATTAAGTGTCAGAGCCACTTGATCTCTTTACTGTCTTACCCTCCATCTGCATTTCATCACTGCTGCCACCGCTGATGATTGGGGTAATGATGATGCCACCACATGCCATGGATTACCTATTTCCTAATTCTCCCCAGCAAGGTTATCACTGCTTCTCAAATATATGAGCAGCTGAATTCTAAAATCCCATTTTGAGAGAGTATTTCCTGATTCCACAATTACTGTATTAGTCCGAGTCCAAATAAGAAACAGATGGCACACTGAAATTAGTGTAACTCAAGGAGGGTTTCATGAAGAGACCATTTATTGAGGCTTGGGCAGTGTACAGGGGACACGCAAGAGATAATGCGGTAACCCAAAACTAATAAAAGCAGAACTATTAGTACCTCTAGGCCTGAAGTGGTAAAGAGGGAGTGGCTTCTGGAATCCAGAAGGAAATTCCTATAGAGTGGGCCAGTTGGAGAGAAAGCAATGGTTTTTGGTCAAAGAGCATGGCCAGCCCAAGTGGGCTCCTAAGGGAGATGTCTTGCTGGGGATCTTCATTGGCTGAACCCAACAAGAAGCCAGAAGGGGAGGAATCCATTGACATAGTGCATGCAGGTTGGCCCCCAGCAAAGAGCAGGGTGGAAGAGGGTGGGCAGTAGATCTGGAGAGGTGAATGTCCTAATTTTTTTCTGACACTCTCACAATTTTGTTTTACATTTAAATCTACCATTTTGTTCTTTGTTTTCTACTTGTCTCATCAAATTTTTGTTCCTTTATCTCTCCTTTCTTGCCTTCTTTGGGACTAATTATTTTGTATTTTTCCATTTTTCCCCTCTATTACCTTGTTAGTTTCACATTTTTTTTCTTTAAGTGACTACCATAGAGATTGAATACATTTCTTACATCAGTATAAACTCATGTCTAGCTTTATATAGATACTGATGGTTACATATATAAATATATACAAATACATAGACACATATACCTATTGTGCATGTACATGAGCTAGTACACACATATATATTTTTTTTGCTCTGTCAGCTGAGAGGGCTTGGAAGGAGTGATACCCCATTAGCAAGAAACACACCTAACACCCAGACTTTGGTTTCTAATACCATTCTAAAGTCAAAGAGACCAGGGCTCCTTGGAGAAATGGCTGACTAAAACTGGCAAAGAAAATATACAAGATGAGTCTATATTATCTTATAGTGCCAGAAAGTGAAGAGGTGCTTTCTAAAAAAAGAAAGATGAGTGGAGGGGATGCCAAAAGGACACAGAAATCAAATGAAGAGCTCCCAATGGCCAAAGGTAGAACCATTTGAGCAAAATAATAATAATAAGATGGTACTAGATTATAACCCAAAGAATAAAATAATTATCCATAAGTTCATGCTGATGTAAATAAATGAATAAATAAATTAGGGAGAAGAAAGAAATCTCCCTTGCACAAAAATTCCAAATAATTTATATAAATATTCCACCTTCAAGGAGGTAGAAAATAATTACCCACTCCTTAAATATAAACCATACATAGTCATTTCCTTTCAAAAAAAATACAGAAAGGAAAAGAGTAAGTTTACAGTAGAGAAATCTGACAAACACTACCTTAGCCAGGTAATCACGGTTAATGTCAACAGTGGTAAGTCATGTTGATAGTAGGTTCCCTTTGATATGTGAAAAAAATGAGACTCTACCATTGTGTTCTTCCACTCCAAAACAGACAACTCCAGTCTAATCACGATAAAAAATAGACAAATCTCCATTGAGGGTCATTTTATAAAATACTGACCAGTGCTCCTCTGAACTGTCAAGGTCATCAAAAACAAGGGAAGTCTGAGAGACTGTCACAGACAAGAGTTGCCTAAGGAGATGTGAAACGTTAAGGTAAGGTGGTATCCTAGGTCACATCCTGGACAGAAGAAGGACATTAGGTTAAAACTGAAGAAATGTAAATAAAATGTGAACTTCAGTTAATAACAATGTGTCCATATTGGTTCATTAATTTTGACAAATGTACCAGAATAATGTAAGATGTTGATAATAGGGAGACACGGTGAGGGGTTTATGGGAACTCTCTGAACTATCTTCTCAGCTTTTCTGTAAACCTAAAACTATTTTAAATTTAAAACTACATTTAGAAAATATGACCCCTTGGCTGAGTAAAGTCTACCTTAAATTAATACTTTTGTTACTTAACAAACAATAGAACTTAACGACAGTTTAACTCCATTTACCTCTCCCTCCCAACCTTTGGTGCAATTTTTGTCATTCATTTTATTTCTACAACTGTTTAAATTCCACAAGACATTATTGCTGTTGTTTTAAACAATCACTGTTCATTTAAACACACACACTAATATATATATATATATTTAACCCTTTCTAGTGTTTTACTTTCCTTCCTGCAATGCTATGCTTCCGTCCTGGATCGTTTTCCTTCAGCCTGACACTCTCTTTAGTAACCGGCCGGGCGTGGCTCAGCTGTTGAGCGTAGACCTAGGATCTAGGAGATCGCTGTTGGCTTCCCGGTCGGGGCACATGCCCGGGTTGCGGGCTCCATGCCCAATTGCGGGCGTGCAGGAGGCAGCCGATCAATGAATCTCATGATTGATGTTTCTCTCTCTCTCCCCCTCTCCCTTCCTCTCTCTGAAATCAATAAAGATATATTTAAAATAATAATAATAATTTTTAGTGTGGGTCGGATGGTCTTGATTGGGGTGATGGTGATGTCAGAACTTATGAAATCAGACACTTTATTTAATGCCCCCAACGTGTTTCCTTATGTTCATTGTGATCACTCCCTCCAGCCCCTCCTGCTCCTGCCTCATCCCTAGCAACCACTGGTCTTTTTTCCTGTCACTAAAGGTTTTTTTGTATATTCTAGAATTTCCTATAGAAGGAATAATATTGTGTGTACTCTTTTGGGTTTGGCTTCTTTCAGCAGAATCATGTTGGGTGCATCCATCCTCTGTGTGGCAACAGCTCATTCTTTTTCGTTGCTAAATAGTATCCCATTGTGTGGATAGCCATCATTTATTTATTTGTTCACCTCTTTATGGACTTTGGATTGTTTTAAGTTTTTTTGCTATTGCAAACAAAGCTGCTATAAACACTAGTACAAGTCTTTGTATGGACAAATGTTTGCTTTTCTCTTATGTAAATACCAACGAGTGGGATAGCTGGATTATATGATAGGTGTGTGTTTAACTTTTTACGAAACTGCCACCTGTTCTTCCAGATGGTTGTGCCACCGCACATTTTCCATCAGCAGTGTGAGAGTCGTTTGCTCTCCTTTCTCACTAACACTTGATGTAGTTGGTCAGTCTTTTTACATTTTAGCCCTTGCAGTGGGTGTGTAATGCTATCACTGTGGCTGTAATTTGCATTTCCCTAATGACTACTGAAAATGAGCATTTCATGTGCTTAACCTTTGGCAGCTTCTTTAGTCACTTGAAAGAAATTTGTTTTTGTTTGTCCAGAAATGCCTTTATTTTGCTCTCACTTTTGAAAGAAAATTTTGCTAAGCATATAATTAAACAACAATCACTTTCTCCCAGCAGTTTGCAGATAATGTTCTACCATTTTTTGACTTCCACTGTGGCTGCTAAAAAGACAGCTTTTGGTCTAATTTTTGTCCCCTTGTCATGATCTGTTTTTCCCCTTTCTTCATCATATATATATAATCTTTTCATTTATCCTGTTTGGGAATTGTTTGTCTTTCTGAATCTCATACTGGTCATTGGCACCTCTGATCTGTTTTGGAAATTCTCACCCCCAGTCTGTGAACATTGCAGCTCCTGTTCTTTCTAGAACTCCTAACAAGGTTTATGTTACATCTTCTCATTTGCTCTTCCATCCCTCTTAATCATTCACATTTTTGCTATATTTGTCTCTTCTTAATGTAGTCCGGGTAATTTCCTAGACTTATCTTCTCTTTCCACCTGTGTACAATCTACCCGTTAAGCCTCCTATTTTTGCACTTTATTTTTAATTTTCAGTTCTGTTTGGTTTCTCTTTCAACTGTGCCTAATCCCTCTTGAAGGTCTGTTGCTCCTATGTCAAACTTTTGATGTCTTTTGTATTTATTTAAACATATTAAATACATATTTTATATCCTATATCGATCATTCTAGTAGCTATCATATGTACGGGCCCAATTCTGCTGTGTATCGTTTCTGCTGATTCACATACATAGTGTTTTATTACCTCCTATGTTTACGGATTTTGTGTGTGTGTGTGAGAGAGAGAGAGAGAGAGAACTCATATTCTTTGGACATATATCTGTGGGAATTGAGGCTTGGGTGAAAATACATTCTTCCTTGTAAAGAAATCTTTCATGTTTGCTTCTGCTAGGCCGTTGGGGGCACTACAATCCCAGAATCACTTTAACCAAGTTTTAGGCTGAAGATTTATTTATTTATTTAATCGTCATCTGAGGATATGTTTTCATTGATTTTTAGTGAGGGAGGAAGTGGGGGGGGGGAGAGAGAAAGAAACAAAACATCGATGTGAGAGAGAAACATTGATCGATTGCCTCCTGTATGCGCCTGACCGGGGATCGAACCGCCAACCCAGGTATGGGACCTGACTGGGATTCAAACTCGCAACCTTTCAGTGTACGGGATGATTCTCCAACCAACTGAGCCACCCGGCCAGGTGAGGTTTTTTTTAACACACAGATATGAGGCATCACTTCCAAGCGACCACAGCCCCAGGTTTGCAGACAGGTATCCTTGTTGTCTTTTTCTGTCCATGGCATTTTTCCAGTTCAGTCACTTCTCTCCTTCATCCCCAGGAAACCCCAGCTTTCTGTGGAGGCTCCTAATGCAGCCTCCCTGCCCCCTTAGGCCTCAAGCCTCAATTCCTGTCCTCTGCATTTTGCTAGGCCACAGCAATGGACAGATGTCCCCAGGCAAACACTAGCTCCAGCTGGAATTTTTCTGGAGTGGAACTTTCTTCTTGCTTCTGATATTTTCTCTTCCTTTCCTGACAACATTGCCATGCCTTTAAAAAGAAAGATGCTTTTTGTATTTCATCCAGCATTTTAAATGCTCTGTACTAGGAGGGTTTCTCCAGACAGCGATTCTGGAAATAGACTATTTACATTTTTTACCCATCTGGAATTTATTTTTGCATGTGGTGTGAGGTGAGGTCTAAGAGCTCTGCCTCATTTTTCCCTGTTTCTCCTTTTTCCTCAGAAGTGATATCTTTTTTTATTATTGTTGAGAGAGGGAGAGAAACATGGATTTGTTGCTCCACTTATTTATGCACTTAGTGGTTGATTCTTGTATGTGTCCTGACTGAGGATTGGACCCGCAACCTTGGTTATCGGCGCGACGCTCTAACCAACTGCACTACCCGGCCAGGACAGAAGTGGTATCTTTAAATAAACTTCTAAAACAGCATTTTCTCCCCATTTTCTATTGCTCATTGCCAGCTGGATATCTAAAAGAGTTATAGAAAGCTACTTTTAAGTGATATATCCCTAAAATAAAAACTTTAATACTATGGGCTCCCTTAGTGGCTTTGGGTTTTTTACTCCCATGTATTGTTTCATGAATAAGTCAGAACTATCTCAGAATCTATATAATGAAGCCCTTTTCTAACAACCCAATTTTATCACTTGATCAGAGGCTGAAGGGAGCTAGGTCTTCTGACATACAGATGAAGCAAAAACAGGTCAACAGCATTTTGCATTAAAAAAAATTGTACATTTGAGCCCTAGTCGGTTTGGCTCAGTGGTCAGAGCGCCAGCCGGTGGACAGGTTCGATTCCGGCCAAGGGCACGTACCTCGGTTGCAAGCTCGATCTCCGGCCCCAGTCGGGGTTTGTGCGGGAGGCAACCAATGGATGTGTCTCTCTCACATCGATGTTTCTCTCTCTCTCTCCCTTCCACTCTCCGAAAAGCAGTGGAAAAAATATCCTCAGGCGAGGATTAAAGGAAAAAAATCATACATTTGAAAGAAGGAAGAATTCATAACTTTGGATTCTCAAAACCAAAAATCATACTGGGATATAATTTAAAATCAGTTTAAAGACCAAGTCAATTTTCTATCAGCCAAATTCATACCAGTGGATGGAAAACAGAATATGTTGCAAAATGATCTACCCTGTGTTTTTCATATATTTTAATGTAAGTAGAGAGATTGCACTGCTCAGCCCCATTCACATACAGACAGACAAACATTAGAACATCTGTTGCAGTTCTCACAACATAAATTTATATTTTCAATCATGTTAAACTTATGTGGGAAGCACAATCCCAAGGAAACAATAATTTCTAAAGCTCTATAAACACTGTTTTTTATTTGATTAGCTCTCAATCAAGCTAAAAATATCAAGGAAGACCTCTAGAACAAAGCTCTTTATTGAAAATATCAATCCTACTTAAAAGGAAAGATACGGAGAAGGGAGTTAAACATATATTTTTAGTGCTTTTTCCATCTTAATCAGTGAATGCAACTCATGGAGGAAGAAAAGACCTCCTGGTTCTTCTATTGAGGGAAAATGTGTGTATAATAAAATGCTCAGACTTTAATAGTTGTTGTTTTTTAATCCTTACCCGAGGATATGTTTATTAATTTGAGAGACAGACAGACAGACACTGATGTGAGAGAGAAACATCGACCAGTGGCCTCCATACATGCCCCTACCTGGGATGGAACCCACAACCTAGGCACATGTCCTGACTGGGAATCGAAACTGCAACCTAGGTATGTCAATTTCTCATTGATCTTCAGGTTAAAAATGTGTTTTTTAATATCCAAATGTTTGGGGATTTTTGTGGTTTTTAAATTTTATTCTTGTTTGTTCCTAATTTAATACCATGGTACTCAGAGAACATGCTGGATGGCTTCAATCCTTTGGAATTTATTGAGACTTGTCTGGTTGCCCAGCACATGGTCTACCTCGGTAAATGTCCTTTGTACAACTGAAAAGAAAGTGTATTCTGAAGTTGTTCAATCAGTGTTCTATAAATGTCAATTAGGTCAAACTGATTGATAATGTTGTTCAGATTTTTGTATCTTTACTATTTTAAGTGTACTTGTTTTATCAATTACTGAGAAAACATAACAATTTAAATATCAGTCAGCTTGAGCTGCCATAACAAAATACCACAGATGGGGTGGTTTAAACAGCAGACATTTTTTTCTCATAGTTCTGCAGGCTGGAAAATCTAATATCAAAGTGCTAGCAGATTCAGTTCATAGGGAGAGCCCTTTTCCTGGCTTGCGGACAGCAGCCTTCTTGCTATGTCCTCACATGGTGGAGAGAGAAAGAGCTCAGGTCTCTCCCTTATCTTATAAGGACACTAATCCCATCATGGGCCCACCTTTGGTATCTCATTTTAACCTAATTACCTCCCCAAAACCCTACCTCCGAATACCATCATTTTAGGGTTAAGTCCTCAACATATAAATTTGGGGGACACACAAATATTCAGTCCATAATAGCACATACTAACAGAGCTTCAAAATACTTAAATCAAAGTTGACAGACTATTGGGAGAACTAGTCAAATCCACAATCATTGGAGATTTCAGCACCCGCTCTCTGGACTAGTTGATCCTTTCATCACTAAAAAATGACATCTTTATCTCTAATAATACATCTTATCTTTAAGTCTATTTTTTCTAATATTAATATTAATATCTTTGCTTTCTTACATGTCGAGCCAAGATAGAGTAACAGGGACCAGATTTACCCTCTCACCTGAGACAACAAACAAAAACAGCTACAATGCATGAAATAAGTTTTAAAGACACTGGGCTTCAGGGAAAAAATAAAACCAAAAAATCCCACAGTGATTCCTAAGAGATGAGAAACAAATGAGGTAAGCCCTAAGATTGCCCAAACTTACTGCCTTGAGAGAGCTTCTAAGACATGGCATAAGTCGGGGGACTTTGACAGAACCTACAGGTGCCTGTAGTTGAGAAGATGGAATTGAGAGTCTGGAGACGAGGTCTCTAGAGTTTATGGGGCAGGATACAAAAGAGGGGAGAGCTGCAGAGAGGGAGAACCTTGAGGATTTACAGAGGATCCCGCTCCAGTTTTCCACAGAGTACTAGTCAACAGATGTGTGAAGAAACTTTCTGAGACTGGAGAAAGAACTACCCAAAAGAATTAGCAGGAACAATGCCTGGCACTCACACAAGGCCAGACTGGAAAATTCTAAATTCACCAGGCATTGGACAGAGCACTCAGGCATGCATAGAATGACTCAGAGTGGGGAATATTTAGCCTTAGCCTGAGCATTCTGCAGACCTACATAGCACATCATAAAAACAAGATCCGAAAGGATCAAACTGTTTAAAAGTAACTTAGTTCATCCCAGAACAAAGTTCAAGAAGAATGAAAGGATCCTCCTTTTTTTTTTAATCAAGTCTGTCCATTTCCACCTTTAAATTAAGATTTTAGTCCATTTGTAGTTAATATAATTATAGATAGGGTTGGGTTTTAGTTGACCATCCTGTTATTTGTTTGCTATTTATTCCCTATGTTTTTCCCCCTTGTTCTTTTTCTGCCTTTTTTTGGATTCATCACGCATTTTTAGTATTTCATTTTTATCTTCTCCACTGGTATTTTTTAAAAATACAGTTTTGCTGATATATAATTCACGTGCCCTACAATTCACTTATTTAAAGTATACAATTCAGTTTTAACCCCAAGGGCCTGCTGCAGGGATTGCCTTAATTACCTGATACAAAGCATCTGTGTCCGCTGATGGTAACATTTTAACTTTCAAATGTATGGTTAGTGTCTCGTTTCTGGGGTATTTATGTACTGACATTTACTGTGAACTATAGTAAGGTCGTTTTCAAGTAGCTGCTACAATACAGAAAAGGCAAGCCCTTTCAGTGAAAATGTGGTGGCTCTGAAAAGAACCTTTGGTTGAGATTGAGGAAGATTCTGATATTCCAGTTCACTTGGCCTTGGCCTTATGGTGGCTCTCGGTCTTCTTGGGCAGCAGCACTGGCTGCATGTTGGGCAGGATGCAGCCCTGCCCTATGGTGACTTTGCCCAGAAGTTTGTTGAGCTCCTCTCTGTTGTGGATGGCCAGCTGCACATGGCGTGGGATGTGTTTTCTTGTCACGGACCACGTTGCCCTCCAGCTCCAGGATCTCCGCGGTCAGATACTCCAGCACCACAGCCAGGTACACAGGCCCACGGGCGCACCGGCCCCAACAGGGCGCAGTTGCCCTTGTGGAGCTGGCAGTACACGCGGCCCATGAGGACGGTGTCTTGGCCTTGGCCTGCGCCTTGCCTCCTTGCTTTCTGTGTCTGGACATGATGGACAGAAAACCCCCTCTCTGACTTGGCTCTCTCACTATTTTTTTTATGTTAAAAAATAATATGCAATTCAATGGTTTTTAGTGTATTCAGAGAGTTGTGCAAACATCACCACAGTCAATTTTTAGTGTATTCAGGGAGTTGTGCAAACATCACCACAGTCAATTTTTTCCGGGTTGGGTAGGGGCCGGGCGGGGCGGTTGGCAGGTGAGACAAGAGCCAATTTTAGAACATTTTATCACCCCTTCAAAACACCTCATACCCTTTAGTTCCCCTTCCCTCTGCTGCCAGCCTTCTCCCAGTCCTAGTCAACCACCAATCTACTTTCTGTGTTTATAGAATTGCCTATTCTGGACATTTCATATAAATGGAGTCATACAATATGTGGCGTCTTGTGTCTGGCTTCTTTAATGTAGCATAATGTTTTCAAGGTTCATTCATGTTGAAGCACATATCAGTACTTCATTTTTTTGTCAAATAATATTTCGTTGTATGAATCTACCGAATTTTATTTATCCATTCATTTGTTGATGGACACCAAACTGTTTCAACTTTTTGGCTATAGCGAATGATACTGCTATAAACTTTCATGTGCAAGTTTTGTGTGAACATGTTTTCATTTCTCTCAGGTATATATCTAAGAGTTTAAGTGTTAGGTCATATGGTAGCTCTGTGTTTAATCTTTTGATGATCTGCCAGACTGTTTTCCAAAGTAACCCATTTTGCATTCCACCAGCAATGTATAAGGATTCCAATTTCCCACATCTTTGCCAGTACTTTTTATCTGTCTTTTCTATTACAGCAATCCTAGTGAGTGTGAAATGGTATCTCACTGTGATTTTGATTTGCATTTTTCTGATGGTGAATGATATTGAGATCTGTTTGTGTGCTTATTGGCCATTTGTATATCTCTTCTTTGGATTCTATAGGCTTTTAACCTTTACCTCTTTATATTATTATTTAGTGGTTTCCTCTAGGAATTAAAATATTCATCTGTAACTTACCATAATCTTTGCTGAATTTATATACCACATTATATATAAGGTAATATACAATGATCTAATTACATTTATACCCCATCCTATCTTTTGTGCTATTGTTATGTTTTACCTCTGCATGCTTTATGAACACCACAATATATTATTAGTGTTAACAATTGACTTTTAAAGAATTTTTAAAAATAAAAATAGTTGTTTTATATTTAAATATATATATTCCCTTTCCAGCGCTCTTTATTCCTCCCTAAAGATCCAATTTTCCATCTGATAACAGTTCCTTTCTGCCTGAAGAACTTCCTTTAGTAGTTCTTGTGTAATTTGCAGGCAATGACTACTTTCAGCTTTTGCTTATCTGAAAATGTCTTTATTTCCCTCGATGTTGAATTCTAGGCTGACAATCCTTTTTTTCAGCACTTACGGATGTCATTCCATTGTCTTCTGGGCCCTATTATTTCTGATGAGGAGTCAGCTGACACTTCGCCATTGTTCTCCTCTATACAATGTATCTTTTTCTCTGGGAGCTTTTAAGATTTTTCTTTGTTATACTTGATTTCAACAGTTTTACTATGATGTGTACAGGTGTGATTTTCTTTGTATTTATCTGAGCTTCCTGGATCTGTGTTTGCTATGTATTTCTAATCAAATTTGGAGTATTTTCAGGCAAAACGTCTACAAATAGAATTCAAACATGTTTTCTGCTCCATTCTATTTATCTTCTTCTTATGGGACACTAATTATATGGGTGCTACCTCTTGATGCTATCTCATATGTTATTAATAAGCTGTTCTCTTTCTTTTCAACCTTTTTTTTTTATCCTTGTGCTTCCGTTTAGATTATTTATATTGACCTATCTTCAAGTTCCCTAATCTTTGATTCTGTTTTGTCCAATCTGCTTATTTTTAATTGAGATGGACTTTATATACCATAAAATTCACCTTCTTAAAGTGTACAATTAGTGTTTTTTTAGTATATTCGCAAGGCAGTGCAATTACCATCATTATCTAATTCCAGGATATTTTCATCACCTTTAAAAGAAACCCCATAGCCCTGGCTGGTGAACCTCAGTGGTTAGAGCACCGGCCTTAAGACAGAAGGGTTGCAGTTTCCATCCCTGGGGGAGGCAACCAATTGATGCATCTCTCACATAAATGTTTCTCTCTCTCCCTCTCCCCCTCCCTCCTTTCCACTCTCTAACAAATCAATGGAAAAAATATCCTCAGGTGAGGGTTAACAAAAATTTTTTAAAATAAAAAAGAAACCCCATAGCCATTAGCAGTCACTTCTTTTTCTTTCTTTTTTTTTTTTTAATCCTCACCCAATGGTATGATTTTTAGAGAGAGAGGAAGAAAGAGAGAGAAACGTTGACGTGAGTTTTTCTATGAGTACCTATTTATTCTTTCATCAAATATTCATAGAGTGCTTGCTGTGTGTCAAGCACTGTTCTAGGTCATGGGGATGAATCAGTGAACCAAACATAAAAAACCCCTGACTCATGGAGCTTACATTCTAGGGAAGGTAGGAAGTGGTGGATCAGAAATAAACAAAATAAATAAGTAAGGTGTTGCCCGGCTGGGCGTGGCTCAGTGGTTGAGCGTCAACCTAGGATCCGGGTGATCGGGATTCGGTTCCCAGTCAGGGCACATGCCCGGGTTATGGGCTCGATCAATGACTCTCTCATCATTGATGTTTCTGCCTCTCTCTCTCCCTCTCCCTTCCTCTCTCTGAAGTCAGTAGGGATATATTTAAAAATAAATAAATAAGTAAGGTGTTAAGTACTGTAGAGAAAATTTCACTGAGAAAGGTCATGGGGAGCCCTAGCTATCTGGGAGGGAAAAGAGCTTGCAATTTTTCAAAGGGTGAAAATGGAAGACCTGACTCAAAAGGTGATGTTTGAACAAACTTGTAAGAAGTGAGGTAATATGAGGGAAGAACTTTCCAGGCAGTGGCAAGATCAAGAGCAAAAATGCAGCAGGAACATGCTAGCATGTTTGGGGAACAATAAAGAGGCTGATGTGTCTGAAGCAGAGTGAGTGAGGGGGCAGTTATTGGAGACAAGGTCATATTGCTATGGGGAGCCATGTAACACCGGGCCTTGCGGGCCACTGTAGTTATCTATCTTCATATGACATTCCATTTCTTCAGTTGATACCACATGGTGTTTCTAATGAACCTGGTCACCACAATCAATGAATGCTCTTCCACTCTGGCAGTGACCTTGTTGTCCTGGGTCTTTCTTCGTAGAGCTACCATTCAACTACAGTTTCCCCAAAACAATACCATGGCGAGGCACTCGGGCCTACAGGCACAGCTTTCCCTAGAATCTCTTAGATACTTGTTTTCAGCTCAGATTCTTCCTTCACAGTGAGGTCTCCATTGGAAACCACGGTGTTCTTCCCACCAGCAGACCTGCATCAAGACTTGAGCACTCCACCTGCTCATTCAATAGCGTAACGTCAAATATCAGAGAAGAGGGGCTGCAATCACTGTCTCTTCCTTCTCAAGCTGTGGGCTTCTGATACAAATCAGTTTACCTTCTCCTCAAGGTCCAAGCCTCCACAAACCAGGGGCATACGTAAAAATCCTGCTTTTATTAAAGCCACAGAAGGCTTCATTTCGCCACTTTTTCAGGGCAAGGTGTGTCTCTCTAACATACACTACCATAAATGGTGGATCCCACTAAGGCTATCCTTCCTGAATGGAGAAGATTTGTTTCAAGGTGAAATTATTAAATTCACCTAAGCAGAAAAGAGAGGCAGCTGCTTGGTACTTTCTTACACATGGACATATTGTAGTTTAATTGATCATTCCCCCACTTCTAGGTATTTGTTTCCTTCCTTTTTTATTATTATAAGTAATTCTGCAATGAGTATCTTGGCACGAGTGCTGATATTTCTGTGGAATAGGTTCTTGAAAGCAGAATTGCTGGGTCAAAAGACATTTAAATTTTAAACATTCCAAAATTGCCCTACAAAAATGATTTACTGATTTTTATTCCTATGAGAATATCTGCTTCCCCACTCCATCACAATCACTAAACATTAAGTGAACCATTTTTCACTCTTGATATTAATATTGTTTCAATTTCCATATCTCTGATTACTAGTGAAATTGAACATGTTTTTATGTTTATTGACCATTTTTCTTTTTCTGTGAACTGACTGTTTATAACCTTTGCTTATATTTCTATTGGGTAGGTTGCTATTTCCTTGTCTTGCACACATTGTTTTAAGTGTATTCCTAGGTATTTTGAAGTAGTAGTTGTTAATCGATTACTACAGACAAATAGAAAAAATATTGATTTCGATACGTTGCTCTTATTTCTGGCATCCTTCCTGAACATTTTTCTTGATTTTAATAGTTTCACAGATGATTATCATTTCTTTCCTAGGGAGACCATTGTATCATTTGCAACTAATGGTTTATTGTGATTACTGGTGTATTTGAAATTTTGCCTACTATTTTATTCTATATTTTCTATAAACCATGCTTTCTGATTCCATTTTCCCTTCCTGATTTTTGAGGGCTTAATAGTATATCTTTGTTCCTTTTTGTGATCTGGAAGTTCTGCATTCTGTTTCTATACTTCTAGCAGGTGTCCTTACAGATTTTGTTGAATATTGAAATAAATTTTTGTATCAATGTCAAAAATCAAATAAATTAATAACATCTCCCAAAACAAGATAAAATCATTAGAATGCCTGAAATCTACTCCTCACCCCTCATTTCCCCTGTTTTATTGAAATCACTTGAAATCTTAGCACCAGATTTTTTTAAAAACCTTTTTTCATATTGCATCTCTGTTACTTAGGAATCCTTTACTTCCTGCTTTTTGCCATAGAGAATGTTCTGTTTTCTTTTTGTTACCTACCATGATTTAAAAGGTAGGAGTCCTGGCCCACCTGACATGGTTCAGTGGTTGAGCATCCACCAATGATCCAGGAGATCAAGGTTTGATTCCCGGTCCGGGCACTTACCTGGGTTGTGGGCTTGATCCCCAGCAGGGGGCGTGCAGGAGGCAGCCAATCAATGACTTTCTCTCATCATTGGTGTCTCTATCTCTCTCTCCCTCTCCCTTCCTCTCTCTGAAATTAATAAAAATATATTTAAAATAAAAATAAAAGGTAGTAATCCTGTTTTTAATTTTACTAGCAATTGACTTTTATATTTACCAAATATATTCTTAAGCCTCTATTTCTCTGATTAGGAAAGTTAAGAACAATCTAACTCCTTTACTTTATGTCAAATGAAGATTTTAGTGGATCTTTGCTTCCCTTACTCCTCACTCATTTTCTAGTCTTTTAAAATATCGTGTGAGAGATTCCCAGATTGCAGTGGATCGCGTGGAAGCTACACTGACACTCTCCCAGAACCAAACTGGAATTACAACTAAAATATAGAAAAGCCATCCTGAATAATCAACTGAAGACTAGCTGGAGGGCACCCTTATAGCCAAGGACATAAAGTAGAGACTGCATGGAGACTGGTAGGAAATGCAGAGGCACGAGAGGGCTGGCTGGGCTGAAGGTCCAGAGGAATATCTCAGCTGTGAGGGGCTCCCACTGAGGACTCTGGGGTCTAAACACCAAGCTGGCTCCCCAGCCCAGAGCACCAAAACTGAGAAATGTGCCCACATAGCATCTGGCCGTGAAAAGCATCAGGGTTTTTGTCTGCCAGGGAGAGACAGTTGGAAATGCAGGCACCCTCTTAAAGGGTCAATGCACAAAGTTTTGTGTGCAGTCACTCATCTTGGGCTCTGGTGGAGGGAGGGCAGAGTGGATTAGAGCAGTGAATCCAGGGATGCTGGCTTGGGGATAGATCTCAGAGGGCATCCATCTGGCTTCCTATGTTGAGTCATTCCTTCCTAGGGTAGAGGACATCTTTCTCAGACAGACATTTACCGTCCAAGCAGCTTTTGCCTTTCTGGGGGAAGCAATTGCCCCATCCTGTTGTAAAACCTCTCACTCCGCCCTGAGAAGTTTCTACAGCCTGAGGTTCATTAAGTGACTGAATAACAATCAGCCTCTGGGTGTTTTGAGTCTCTGCCTGATTTGCTTCTGGACCCAGGGCTTAGAAGCAGACCTTGGTGAGCATCTTGGTCCTTTCCCACAGAGCCCCAGCAGAGGGAACTATAAGCTGTGGAGTGCAGAAAGCTTCAAACAGGGTACTCAAGGCAAGTCACAAACAGCATCTGACAATTGGCCTGCACCAGAGACCATCCAAAGGACTGGGGGTCCTAGCAGATCTACCTAATACACAGAAACAAATCCAAAAGGCAGCCAAAATGGGGATGCAAAAAAACAAGCCCCAAATGAAAGAACAAAAGAATTCTCCAGAAGAAGAGCTATTTGCAATGGAGATAAGCAATCTATGAGATACAGAGGCCAGAATACTGATCATAAGGCTACTCAACAGCATGAGAAAATATATGGAAACGATGAAGGAAATTAAGAGTGACATAGTAGAAATAAAAATACATTGGAAGGAATAAACGGCAGATTAGGAGAAGCTGAGGATCAGATCAGCAAATTAAAAGACAGGGTAGAGCCTGGCCAGGCGTGGCTCAGTGGTTGAGCATTGACTTATGATCCAGGAGATTGAGGTTCAATTCCCAGTCAGGGCACATGCCCGGGTTATGGGCTCAATCCCCAGTGGGGAATGTGCAAGAAGCAGCTGATCAATGACTCTCTCATCATTGATGTTTCTATCTCTCCCTCTCCCTTGCTCTCTCTGAAATCAATAAAGACATATTAGAAGAAGAAGAAGGAGAAGGAGAAGGAGAAGAAGAAGATAGAAAACAGGGTAGAAAAAATCACTCAATCAGACAACCAAAAATAAAAAACAATTAAAAAACAGGAGGACAACTTAAGGGAGCTGTAGGACTACATAAAACATAACAATATTTGCATCATAAGAGTGCCAGAAAAAGTAGAAAGTAAGCAAGGGTTAGAGAACCTGTTTGAATAGTGGCAGAAAACTTCCCTAACCTGGTGAAGGAAAAAGTCACACAAGTTCAGGAGGCACAGAGAGTCCCAAACAAGAAGAACCCAAAGAGGCCCACACCCAGACACATCATAATTAAAATGCCAAAAATGCAAGACAGAATCTTAAAGGCAGCAAGAGAAAAACAATCTATTACCTCCAAAGGAACTCCCATAAGGCTGTCAGCTGATTTCTCATCAGAAACTCTATGGGCCAAAAGGGAATGGTATGAAGTATTCAAGGCAATGAAAAGCAAGGATCTGAAACCAAGACTACTCTTATTGAGCAAGGCTATCATTCAAAATAGATGATGAAAGAAAGAGCTTCCCAGAAAAAAAAAGGCTAAAGGAGTTTATCACCACTAAACCAGCATTGAGAGAAATGTTAAAGGGACTGCTGTAATAAGAAGTATAAACAGAGAGAAAGAGAAACATGGGCATAAAAAATAAAATGGCAATAGATAAGAACCTATCAATAATAACCTTAAATATACTTGGATTATATGCTCCAATCAATAAACAAAGGGTAGCTGAATGGGTAAGAAAATATGACCCAAAAATGTGCTGTTTACAAGAGACCCACCTCAAAACAAAAGACTCACTGAAGAAAAGGCTGGAAAAAAACCCCAAAACCTTCTGGAGGACTTTAAGGGAGAGATTGACAGCAATACAGTCATAGTAGGGGACTTTAATACCCCACTGATTTTACTGGATAGGTCGTCCAGACAAAAAATCAAGAAGGAAACAGTGACTCTAAATGACACTCTAGATCGGATGGATTTAATTGACATTTACAGAACATTTCACCCCAAAGCTGCAGAATATACATTCTCCTCAAGCACACATGGGACATTAGCATGGTAGGCCACAGAACAAGTCTCTACAAGTTTAAGAAGACTGAAATTATATCAAGCATCTTCTCGGACATTTAAAACATGTCCATAAAAAAAAGGATCCCTTACCCTTTGAGACAGCATCATGGGACCTGGAGAGTATTATGCTAAGTGAAATAAGCCAGTCAGAGAGAGACAAGTATCACATGATCTTACTCATAGGTGGAATCTAATGAACAAAATAAACTGATGAACAAAATAGATCCAGAGACATAGAAGCATGGAACGGACTGAAGAATCTCAGAGGGAAAGCCGGGGTGGGTGGGTGGAGAGAGAGTAACATAAGAATTTATATGCATATATGCATAATCCATGGACACAGACAATAGTGTGGTGAAGGCCTGGGGGAGTGCAGGGGGGAGGGAATCAATGGGGGAAAGGGGCGACATCTGTAATTCTTTCAACAATAAAGATAAATTATTAAAAAATAAAATAAAATATACTGTGAGTTTATAAATTCAACTTGCATTTCAATCACATATATATATATTTAAATATATCTTTATTGATTTCAGAGAGAGGAATGGAGAGGGAGAGAGAGAGAGAGAAAATTCAATGATGAGAGTCATTGACAGGCTGCCTCCTGCATGCCCTCTACTCGAGATCGAACCCACAATCTGGGCATGTGCCCTGACCGGGAATTGAACTGCAGTCTCCTGGATCCTAGGTTGATGTTCAACTGCTGAGCCACACCCGGCCGGCCAGCCTCAATCACATATATTTTTTAAGAATAGATTTTTTTGTTGTTCAATTCTTATGATAGATTAGGTTGGTTTTAATGCTTGCAACCAAACCTTTTATGTTATAATATTCCCATTTTCAAGTTCTTAATTTTAATTCATCTCTTGAGCTGCTGAAGTGTGTCTTCAAGTTGTTTACTTAAGGAGAACACATGAGTGGTACATTTTCTACATCCTTCTCTGTAAATCTGGAATATATTTCTGTTGTTTTTGCACATAAGTGACAATTTGTTGGGTACAGAAGTTTTGTGTCATAATCTTTTTCACTCAAAACTATAACCATTGCTCCCTATCTTCTAGCATTTGGAAATGCTAAGGCAAAGCCTAAAACCAACCTAAATTTTCCCCTTTGTGACCCAACTTAATGTATGGATCCATGTAATGTTTTTCCTTCATCTTAGAAAAAAAGAATTTTTTTCATTGCCAGGATATGCCCTAGTATAGAATGTTTTATTAATTTTTCTTGGAACTCATTGACTTATTTACTTACCCAATCATTTTTCAGCCCAGGAAGTCATTTCCTATTGGGTATGTGAGTATTATTTCCATTCATTTGATTGTAATGATTATAAATATCTCTTGGCTGTGCCCTCCTCTCTACCATCTCTCATGGGGCTGAATGCAACAAGCTTCACACTCGTGTCTGCTCTCACTCAGCCCCCGTTCCCTTTTCATTCTCTACTTCCATTTAAGATCCTCGAGGTGAGGCCCCTGGCTGCTTTGTTCACTGCTCTGGAAATATGGTCCAACTCTTGAGTGTGGCCATTGCCGCTCCTGGTGAGCGCGCCCCACATCTCCCACATTCCCCTTGCTCCCTGTGCTCCAGCCATGCTGACCTACTCCTCCCTCGTGTGGGCCTGCTCCAGCAGCCCCACCTTCACACTTTCTGCTCCTTCTGTCAACTCCTCTGTGTTCTTTAGATCTCAGCTTACATGCTGCTTCCTGGGAAAACTCTCTGACTCTTGAACCTCCTCTCTGTTATGTCCTTTGTCTCCTGTTCATTTTTTCAATAAGCATTTATTGAGTATCTGCTCTGTGCCAGGCACTGTCCTAGACCTTAGGGACACATCAGTGAGCAAAAGAGAAGAAGTTTCCTGCCCTCGTGGAGCTTAATTCCACAGGTATACCTTCACAGCACTTCTTAGAATTATTATATAAAATAACTGATTGTGGAATTGTTTTACTCTGCCTCTCCCACAGAATGGTAAGCTCTCTGAGGGTAGGGATCAAATTTACTTGTTTGCTCTTATACTATAAGACAGCTCCAGCATACATGAGACAATGCCTGGTATGTGATGAACACGCAACAAACATTTGATGAATGAATTAATGAATTATTGCTATTTGTAGAAGTTGGGACTCTTCCAGTTGCAATCCATCTCAAACTAGCTGCAACAGAAGAAAGGGGGGAGAGGGGAGGGATCTGTGAGCTTTTTCCAATAGGAAGTTCGCAGGCAGCTTTAGCATGGTGCGCAGCTGGATCCAGAGCCTTGCTCACAGCCTACAGGGCTCCCTCTCCTCCCCTCTGTGTGTTGACCTTCTCTCCAGCTCTAGATGGGTGTCCTCCATGTTGCCAGGGGAGATGGGTGCTGACAGTTCCAAATTCACATATTCTCAGCTTAGCAACACCAGGGGAGAAAACATTTGTTTCTCTCAACATCTGCAGGGTTGCAGGGCCCAGACAACTGGTGATTGTTCCAGCTCAGGTCACATGACTTCCCTGGCCCCATCACTGCGGCTGAGAGAATGGGGCCTTCTGATTGGCCAGCCCTGGGCAGCACAGCTCTGCTGAGGATCTGGGGAAGTCAGGTGGGCAGAACACCGTGACCTTCACACCAGATGTTTTCAGAGTTCAGGAGGTATACCCCAGAGGAATAGCAGGTGTTACCAACAAGAAAGAAATGTGCTACTCATTCAAATGCAGTATTGCCCCATCATCGCATGACGGGTTTTCTTGCGTTCTTTCCCTTTTGCAGCCAGTTCTTTTGCATCTCTCCCTCTTAGCCTATTCCTCTGTCTTTCCTTGAGTAGCTGTTTCCTGGAGTTGCTGCCCTCCTGCTGAGGGTAGGTGATGGAGGGAACCTTGAGACTGCTATATGCAAAGCTACCTTCTGAGGACAGTGCCTGCAGATTGCTCTCTCATACAGTGGGGAGCTCTGTCCCATAGTGAAGCTCCACTGGGGAAGTGCCACAGTTGCAATCAAATCGTTTGGCACCTCTGTAATCCGGACCTGACGGCCAGGAGAGAACTCCCAATCTGATTTTCTGTGTTGAGGGGCTGGCTCCTCATTTAGGGTGGGGCTGTCCAGACAGCCAGTTCCCCGGCTGTGTTCACGTGTCAGGACCAGATCAGGCTCCCCTTTGAGCATTTGCAGGGTCCTTAGCATTTGCTGCACCCTTTTAGAGGCGACAACTCCCAAGACCACACTGTGTGGAGGGCACTGCACACTTTGTTGTCATGTAACAGAGTTAGGGTCTTGGTTCAGATCATTATAACCAGGTTATTTACTTGCCTGACAGTCCAGTGGGCTGGTCCTAAGTCGGCAGGATGTAGGGCAACTCTTCACTGTGCAGGACTGTCCTGAATTCGCAGAACGTCCAGCATGCCTGGCCCCTGACTGCAAAATGCAAGGACAACCAAGTATGCCCCCACAAAATTTCTAAACACCTCCTGGGGGGTTGTTTACATACTGGTTCCCATCTTTTGAAGACTTAACTGGGTCTTATTGCTCCTCTCCCCGCCCCCCAGGTTCTGCCAGTGTCCTGAGTGACTCCACTTCCTTCAAGGATGACCCCTCCAGGAATGCAACAACTATGTGAAGATCCTTTTTGCTTAGAACCTTTAAGTTCTAAGTTTTGCTGAGAACTTTTCCAATAGCTGCTCACATTTTGGAAAACTAAGAGCAAAGCCCCTCGAGTTATTTTGATGCCAGGCACTGCGTTTGTAGCCATGCTGCTCACAGGGACCTCACATTCACATACAAGCATCTGACCCTCGTTACAGCATCAGTGCAGGTACACCTGAGCACTTACACACCGACACACAGGTATCCTCTCATCATGTCACTCTCCTGTTACTGCTGGGACCTTATTTGGATATTTTTGACATTTGAAACATTTGGAACTACGTATATAGTAAGTAATATTACCTATGCATTTATTTCAGAATAGTAAAGGGGGTGTCACAAACATTTGTTATAAGTGGGTGTTGGTGTGATGGAGTTGAGGATGACTATTTTTCTATTCAGAACTATCTTGCCTTCTTTAATAAGAGATCCAAAGTAAAGGCGTAACCCACCTTCCACCAGGCTTATCAGCCTCTGATCCTACTGGGGTCTCAATAGAAGCATACTTCAGATTTCTTCACTTGCTCATCTCACAAACATGGCACCCAGACATTCCTGTTCCCCGAATGGCCAGCCCTGGAGATGAGAGTCCTGACAGTGACAGTCACACAGACTTGGAGAGAGGGCCCCTCTTTCACTCAGCAGTGGGCTGTATGACTTGCTCAAGCCCACTGCTTTTCCTGGGACCTACCAAGTCCTTCCATTTTCTCCTGAAACCCCTATAGTTCTGAAGGATACTTCATGGACCTAGGGTCAAATACAAGGCAGGCACTGTGGGCTCCCCAGTTCCCTTTTCCTCAGGCCCATGGCGACACCCTGAAATGTCACCCAGGCCAGGTGTCTCTGATCCAGCCAAGGCTGCAGCCAGATTCTGGCAGGCTGGAGTTGGTCTCCAAGTCCCAAAGTCTCCTTCTTGGCTCAGCTGGGGGCCTTCTTGAGTTCTGAAGCCATTCTTCCACACTGACCACCCACTTGGGCTGCATGGAGTCCTGCTTGTCCTGGGAAAAGGAGAAACAGAAACAGGAGGTCCTCCTTTGGATTCCAGACATGGGGCCTCTCTCTCTCTTCCCCCCCCCGCCCTGAACCTTCTCTGGATTTCACTGGCTCATCATGTCCCCCGAATGGTCTGCATAGGACTGTGCCTGTTCTCCCTCTGACAGCCTTGTGGCCAGTCCCTGCATCCCAGATAAATAGAATTCCAACTCCAAATGCAGAGATGGATAATGTGGATTTTCCTGAGACTCTGTGAGATGACAGGAGTTATACTGCTCCCCATGAGCTCCTTCCCCCAAGTCCTTCTGCTCACAGTGGCTGCCCTCCCTCTGCGTTCTCTCCACCCTTCCTTTCTTGCTCTCCCTTTCCCTGGTGGCTCCAGCCTCCTTCCCCACTCTCTTTCTAAATCATCGTGTAAAACCCCAGCACCCTTAGCCTGACAGAGGCCACCCACTGAGCATCCCCTGGGTGGCCTTGGTTCACGGCCCCACCCTCTCCTGCTCAGGAAATGCTGTGGTCTTCAGCAAAAAGAAGTGGGTGTGCTATTTGCTTGTGTCCTGGAGTCTCTCCTGGCTCATTCCAAGCATATTGCCTCCTCCTCGCCTCCCACTCTAGCCTTGCCTTCACTCCTGGAGCTTTCATTAGGGATGTGCTTGCCAGCCCCAGACTGGATCTTCACCTACTCTCTTCTCCAGGGCCTCTTCTCAGACCTCGGCTGGCCTGAGAGGACCTTCAGTAGTCACCAAGCCTGGGGGATGCCCTGGGGTTAAGGAATGTGTGACTGCTGTGGAGGATTCTGGGATTCACTGGGAACTGAGCGACAAGCTGAACGTTCTGCCAGGCTCCAGTGCCCTTTGTCCAGGCCCCCCATTTTGCGTTCTCATTACTCCGAAGGAGCCGCCTGGGCAGTCGCTCTGCCCACTTCAGTCTCCCCTCCCCAAGAGAAATGTAGTATTTGCCAGACCCTTCTCCCATGGCACAGTCTGCTATAAGATGCCCTTCACCACCACAATCCACACACATTTGCAGGGCAGGAGAGGGTGGAGGGTTTCATGCCGCAGGCCCTGGGCTGTTCCAGGTGGGCCGTGAAGCTATCTGACCATTGACCTGTGGGGTGCCTGTGAAGATATCCAGTAATCCCAAAGCACCAAACTTGCCACCCCAAAGACAAACTAGAGATGGGTATCTGGCCAGGTCCAGGGCCTGTCTCAAGGGCCCTCAGGTTAGGGGTTTATCTCTCCCCTCCCCAGGCCTCATCTTTTAAGAATTTCATCTAAATCACCTCCAGCTCCTCATGTCTGTCCTCTGGTCCCAGCGCTGATCCCAACCTCTCTCGCCTCCCTTCACTAAGAGCTGGAATGCAGGGGCCTCCTTCAGATTGTTGAGGGGCTAAGATTGTTCAGGAAAACCGCCAGATCATTCCCACAGCGACTGGCTGCAGCCACACAGGTTCTCAGGCTGTGCTGTGCACCTTATCAGACAGTCCACTCCAGATGCTTCCGGAGCCCATGTACCCTGTGAGAGCGCCCCCCCACTCCCCGTGAGCTGGGCTCGCTAACAGTCATCCCCACAGGGCTGCAGATATGTGATTGGTTCCCCAGAAGCAAACCCCAAAAGGAGGGTTTGTGTGCAGGCGATTCAAGAGTTCTGGGGCCAGAAGGGAGAGGGTCAAGTGAGGTGGGATATTGAGCAGAGCCCCAGGAGGGTAACTTTGGCTCCATCCCACAGCAGGGCTCTGAGGCCACCGCACAGGATCGTCTGGCCCAGGGAGCGGGCAGTCCCTTGGCCACCGGTAACGGCTGCTGCTGCCCCGCCGTCCCCTCAATCTCTGACGAAGGCGGAGTGCAGGCCTTTGGGCCGAAAGCACTCGGGGGGCTGGTGTGCAAAAATGATCCGGGGAACATGAGCAGAACACTGACAACACTGGCTGCAGTCCCTCTGGAGTTACTTCCTAGTGCACACTCTTAATACCTGAGACCTGCCGTGCCGTCACCCTCTCCGACGTGGTCTGGCCACCGCTCTGCCATCGCACACCCAGGAGAAGAGGGCCTTGTCGCTGCATAGCCGGTCCCCTGGCATCTGCTCCGCCAGCAGGTGAAGCAGTACTGGACCCCAAATCAGTTCGGGTATCTTCTCTCCACTCCTCTCCCCTCCGGGAAAAGATTCAGCCCCTTAAGGAACTATTAGTCTGTTGAGGCTAGAGTTTCCTGGTTTCTCACAGAGGGGCTATCAATCCTTTTGATGTGAAGTGTAGCAAGGGCCTGGGCATACCACATGCCCCACAGAGCAGGCAGCCTCTAGATAGGTGGGGGTGTCTGTCTTGGGCAAAACAGTCCTCTAATTCTTCAGTTAAGTGACTGTGGATGTCCTTGTGCCCTGCGGGGCTGAAACTTGCCCTTCCGCTCTTTCCTCCTCCCTTATCCTCTGCTGTCTCCGGATTAAGTGTTGTATGGAGAGGACTCCCCATATCCTCATGGACAAGGGTGGTGTCTCACCCCAACCTGGGGCCAACGCACCGCTGGGCTCCCATTCCTAAGGTTCACCGGGCACCCCCCTCGTTCACCATCCTTTTCTCGCCATCACAGCCCACCAAATCCTCACCGAGACGGCTGGCTTCTCCTTGGCCTCACGGGGCATTTCCTGTTCAGCTGGTCCTGGGGATTATGGTCGATGTCCTCTTACAGGTGTTTTCCCACCCTTCCATGTCTCCCATGGGTGGAAGGTTGGTGCAGTCATTTAATCAATCATTTCCTTTGACCTTTTCCAGTGAGCTTTTCTGCTGCGGCAGACTTTGGGGATCGCAGCATCAGAGAAGCATTCACAGAGTTGGGCATTAGTTGATTTGTTTTTGAGACATAATTTTCCCCTTTGCCCAAAATGCTCTAGTCAACTGACTTCCTTTCATACCCTTGAATTTACCAAGCTCTTTTCCAGTTTGGATTGGGAAAAGCATGTTGTAGTGCCTGCTCTCTAGGCAGTGCAAAGCTGGACCAACTTGTCCAAAGCTGTTTTGTAGTCTGAGTTGGTTAAAAGTGCTGGCTGTCAGAGAACCTGACCTCAGCGGGGAATTCTGACATTGAGCTGAGGAGCATTTCATTGCTGGTCTAAGGCTGTGGAAGGCAGGGTGTGATCAGAGACTCGCCAATTCCTTACTGAGTGAACACACACATGGCTTTGATGGGAACAGGCCATGGGTAGAAAAGACAGAGGAAAATTCATTGAAAAGCATCAATATTTTTAAAGAAGGATTTAATTTTTGTTGGCATTGTTTCTTTAACAATGGCCTAAGATATAGCAAAATGCTTGGAGAATTTCATTCATAGTGATAGCTTATCTAAACCACTGTAATCCCGAAGTTCCCTCTCCATATTTAATTCACAGAGTACATATTTCACTAGGTAATTTCAATAACAACAAAATAAGTCATTCTCATTAATACTTCAGAGATGATTTCTCATTTCATTTTTACCACTCATGATTAAAATGAGACTTAAAGTAAGTGTGAATTTGGAAGCCTGACTTTTGTTTGGGAATCTTGTTATTTTGAGAAGAAACATTTTGAAACATATTTCCTGTTATTTTTTAAAAATATGTTTTTATTGATTTCAGAGAGAGGAACAGTAAGTGATTTCGTTGAATTGTCCAGATAATTTCGCCAAGTCATGGTTAGTGATTTTCACTGAATCATGGGTAGCAATTTTCGATGCCTCATGGAGACAGATTTTTGCTGAGTCATGGTTGGTGATTTTTGCCTGTGTGGCTAGGGGAACTGAGGAACTAAATTTCTAAAAGTATTTCATTTTAATTATTTTATCGGGCATGCATATTGAACAGCACAACTCTAACCTCATTCCATCAATGACAATGAAGGACATTGTATGAAACTGTCAAAAAACATGGAAATGAAATTGACTGTAGGATAGTAAGCAGATGTTGACTAGTTCATATATTGTTCTCTCACTAGGAAAAATTTTCTAAGGTCTAAGGACTGAAGAAAGCAGAGCTGCTCTTAAGAATTAGTTCCTTTCGTTTTGTTTTGCATCTGAAAGACACTATGACTAGCATACTCAATTATGTTTCCTTTTTTCCTTTGGCTATCAGGAAGCTCAGCCAAATTTAGAGCCTACCTCTACCATGAGTACCCTTGGATACTAGCATCACCCTCAGTTCCATTCATCTATTTCTTATCCTGTTGTCTTTTTATTTTTAGTGTATTGTTTAATGATTTTTAGTAAATTTACAATAATGTGCAACCATCACCCCCAAACATTCCCATCAGCTGCCAAAGAATCCTTGTGCTCATTTCTAGTCACTCCACATTCCCACAGGCAACCACTACAGTCTACTTTCTGTTTGATGTCGATTTGCTTTTCCTGGACATTTTATATAAATGGAATCATAGAATACATGATCTTTTGTGTTTGGCTTCTTTCACTGAGTATAATGTTTTTGAAGTTCATCTGTAGACTTTATCGGTAGTTCATTCCTTTTTATTGCCAAATAGTATTCTACTATATGGATATACTACATTTTACTTGTTGATTCACCAATTGATAAACATTTGAGTTGTGTCTACTGTTTGGCTGTTATGAACACTGCTGCTATGAACGTCCACATGTAAGTCCTTTTGTAGACTTCTGTTTTCATTTCTCTTGGGCAGATACCTGAAGTGAAATTGCTGGGTCACACGGTCAGTTTATGCTAAGAGTCTGCCAGGCTGTTTTCCCAGGTGCCGCAGCATTTCCCGTGTCCACAGGCCATGTGCGAGGGCTCCAGTTTCTCCACAGCCTCAGCAACACTTGCTATTGCCTGTCTTTTTTATTCTAGCATCCTAGTGGGTGTGGAGTGGTTTCGGTTTGCATTTCCCTACAGACTAACGATGAGGATCTTTTCATGTGCTTGTTGGCCACTCATATATGTCTTTGGTGAAATGCCTGTTTAATTCTTTTGCCTCTTTAAAAATTGAGTTATTTGCCTTATTATTGAGTTATGAGTTCTTTGTATATTCTGGATGCAAATCCTTTTATCAGACATAAGATTTACAGGGAGAAAGTCTACAGTGAGAGAAGGCAAAAGCTTAGGAATTGGCCTGGAGGAGTATGAGCAGAGTTTCCAGGGCATTGCACTGATTAGAGCTTCTGTGTACCGGCCCCACTGCTGCTTCTCATCTGGACAGAGCATTCCACACACATTTAATAAAGTTCTATGAAATCCTTTGTGTTGGAGGGTCCCTGTTGAGAAGCAGCCCTAGCCTTGCCAATTACAACTTTGCTGGTTAAATGATTCTCAATATCTCACAACTTCTTGGTGAGCGTATATAAAAACAAGAAACCCATAAACTGAGAACTTCTCCCACTGCACCCCCGACACAGATGATGCTTCTTGATGCCTGGTGGGCTTGATCCCAGACAGGGGAGGAACTGTGTCACCCAATTTTAACTGTCCGTTTTCAGAAGAAAACCATCAAAGCACACCATTTCTAGGAGTGTGCCACTCTGAGTCATCTCTAAATAGGCTGACTGGTGAGCAACGTTGTCCACATAATGCTTTGGGCGCAGGTGTCCCATTTTATTTGGATGTCCTGTGTCTTGGGCCAGAGGAACCATGCCCTAATTAACCCCAGCATCTGTTCCTTCCCCAAGGCCCACAGTCATCATGCGTGGACCTCAGTGCCATAGGGCAGCCTTTTTGAAACAGTTCCAACTGCTTCCACAATTCGTTTATGAGGCACACAGAATCCTGTGCAATACCCAATAATCAGGGTGAACCCTGTCATTCACAGAGTAGGATGTTCAGGCCATAAGAGTTATATGCCCTCCCTGCCAAAAGGACCCATGTCTTCCCCTTCACTATCAACAACAGCTCATTTCCTAGTAAAGCTCTTTGCTGATTCCCCACCTCCACCTGGCTAGGGAGGTAGATCCGGGTTATGCAATTCAAGGTTGTAAGTACAGCTTCTGAGTGTTGCCCTAGGCTGTCAGCCAAGCCTCTTTTCCAGACCAATTTGCCATTCCAAATGGCCTACACTCCCTCATTAAAAATGGTCTCAGTGACCTGAGGGTATGACCTTTCTAACACAGCAGCTGCGTCTTCAGAGCGGATGATACAATGCTGGGGTTTCAGGCCGCTGGAGCGTCCATCCAGCATGTTTCCTAATATCCAATCCAGCTCTGGTAAGTGAGGCAGGTGGCAGCCCACACCTGGAAGGGTGCTGCACACTCATTTTGCGTAAACATATTCTTGAGAATCCACCTCAGCGTCCAAAACTCTAGGCTGTCGGTTGGGCAATGGGCCTCACTGCCTGATGGGGCTTGATGAGAAAATGTCACAATTGTATTATCTCCATTGACCTAATATAACACCACCTTCCATCCTTTTTCCTTAGACCAAGGTTGTTTGTCTGCCTGGCATCCTTTTCTTTGGGAAAAGAACCCTCCCTAATTCCATGAGGTTTAGGTGACACTGATCCCTGCTCAGCCCCTACTCCCTAGAACCCAAAGGTGAGTACGTGAAGCAGGCTTACAGATTATTCCATTTTTCTAGCCATAATGATTAGTTCAGGGATGGACACATGACCAAGTTGGGCCGATCTGACTCTTGCCTGGAAGTTTTCTGTCAGACCTACCAAGAGAGTCTTGTCTCATCCTCTAGAAGTACGAGCTGAGGCCCCTGGGGCCATTCGCTGTCCCCACAGAGGAAAAACTCTGCAGTAGAAGAGGCCAACGAGCCAACTGAGTCAGAGATTAGGTAGAGATGAGAGATGGAGAGAGAGAGACAAAGAGATAATTTTGATCACCATTTGAGCACCTGGACCCAGTCATTTTTCAGGAAGTAAACTATTATAAGCCGCTAATTTCTTAATTCATCTTTGTTTAAAATTGTAGTTGAAACCAGGGGTTTTGAAAGCAATAAATATGGAAGCTGGAGGGAATGAGAAGCTATTGGCTCTTGAGACAGGAAAGCACTGGCTGGGTATAATTTTTTGTGTGGTAAAGATTAGGGGTATGTTGAAAGATACATGGAAGAGAGAGAGTGAGAGAGTTAACTTACAGAGTTTAAATCTTATTTCAAATTTGTTCTTTTGTATCTTGTGATGACGATATTGAGTAGTTTGTATGCAAGAAGCTCTGCTGTGATATTCTACTCTAATTACAATGGTTTATTGTTTATAACCCTTAACCTTAAGACTCTGATGCTTGTTTATTATAGAAAAGTGTATTTAGTCATTGTAAGTTTGTTATAGGAAATTGAACTTTTCATTTAATATTTAACCTGATGAGTATGATGTCAGTGCTCTTGTTTTATTTAAATCAGCTAGCAGTATAATAGTGGTAGAGTTCCTTGGCATTTGGAAAAAGTATTTTATTTTATTTAACTTTATTTTTATTGTTGACACTAGTACATATGTCCCATTTTCCCTCCCTTTACCCAGCCCCTGTGGAAAAAGTATTTTTAAGTTTTTTCTCCTTTGCAGAAGTTATTCAAGAAAAAGAAATACTGATTATAGCAGAAAACATTTAAAAAACACAATGGAGCCCTGGCTGGTGTGGTCCAGTTGGTTGGGCATCATCTCGTGTACGGAAAGGTTGCCGGTTTGATTCCTGATCAGGGTACATGCCCAGGTTGCTGAGTCAGTCCCCTGTAGGGGGTGTGCAGGAGGCAGTCAATTGTTACCTTCTCTCTCACATCAATCTCTCTCTTACTTTCTCTCTCTCCCTCTCCCTTCCCCTCTCTCTAAAAATCAATAAAAATATATATTCTTTAAATGAAATAAAAAACACAATGGAGAATTTAAGCTTTTTCTTCTACACCTTGGACTTTTACACTTTCTCTGCCATGTGCGACGGAAAAAATCCTGACTAATACGCCTTCCAAGGTGACGTGGGGAGAGAGGCCAAGGCCAGGTAGGTCAGCTGAATCAGTACAGGAGCATGGACAAGCTAATCCCTGGGGTTCTGAATACCCTACCCTCTTTCAGGGCCTGTGCTACCCCAGGCATTTTAGAGGTTCTTGGGCATCGACACTGACCCAACATTGATTCCTAGATCACCAGGATGCCACTGGGGTCCACTAGTTAGAGTGGGAGTGTATGGGGTTGGGAGCAACTGGAGATCTGAACTTGAGTCCACCTCACAGAAGGCCCATTGAGGCCCCAGCCCTACCCTGCAGTCATTCTCCTAGTTCCTGGAGGTAGAGCTAGAATTCACAGTAGCAGCAACTCCTGATCCCCATCTAAGTCCCTGACCGGTATAGATTCAGGGCTTTTTTCATAGAAAGGACCTAACATAAACTCCTGGATCCTTCCTCTCCATCTAAACAAAATAAAAGGTGTACTACATCCCTGAGATAATTATATTAGTAAAATCACAAACAACTTGAAGTGTAAAAAATTAGTGATTCCCATCACACACCAACTAATTTTCCAATTCTTTTTTTTTTTAAATTCTCCAATTCTTTTGGTCATAGTCAAAGAAGGACAGGCTTGGAGAGTGGCAGTGGAGCATCGCATGTTTCTTTAGTTAAGACCGTTTGCAGCTGTTGCTCCAGATCCGGTCAGATCGTGTGTCCACACAGCTCCCTGCACAGGCAGGCCCCCCCCACGTTGTCTGTGGCTGTCTGGCTTCACCCTCTGTTCTTAACAACTGCGCCCTGCAGCAGCTCCAGAGCCAGGTACGACAGTGGCCTCCACCTTGTCTCTCTTCTCATCCCCTCTCAGGCCGGATGCCCTTTGCTTCTCAGCACGCTCCTTACCACTCCCTGGATGCCGCAGTGGAGCACACTGGCTCAGATCCATGGGATGGTGGGGCCTGGTCAGAGCTGACGCTGGCTTTGGTATTAACCAATAGTTCCAGGTGGTTTTCACTCCAACACTATACTCTAAACATGAAAGGGAGGGAGAAGCACAGTTTACTCAAAACAACTGTTCCATCAGCCAGAAAAACACATGCCAAAAGCACAAGAAAATGTACAAAATCAATGCTGACTTCTAGCTTGAGTTTTGCTTCCAACCAGTACGAAAAGGCAGAGAACTGTTTCAGGGATGGCTGAACCCTAACAGTGCCTCGGTAAGCAAGATCTCACTGTACCCAAAACGACCACCGTCTCAGCCCCTCTTGCTCTCTGCCTCGGCTCCATCAGCTTGCATCCTATAAGCCCTTTGCTTCCCCCCTGCAGGAGCCCGCCTCTGTGGACTCTGGCACAAGCTGTCAGCTGTTCAGTTCTGTCTAGTTTCACTCTGGAAGAGAAGGAGCGGGCATGGTGATGGGGGCCATTGGTTGGTTGGTATCTACAAGACAGACTCTTCCTACTACTATCAGTCTCCTCTTGGCACCTGGCCTGTATGTTGTTATGCAGAAAGCTGTTGTCTCCTCCGTTAGGTGTCAGATTGTCACATGCCCCCTTTGTCACTCTGGTCCATGTTAGTCCCATGCTTCAGGAAGGCAGATACGTGCCCACAGGGGACCTTGTACCATCACAGTTGTCATTTCTATCTCAGAGTGGTTTCAGCTACTTCCCCCTGACTTTGAGATGGGATTCCAAATTTCATTACAGCTCAGGCCTGATCAATCTTCGTTTGTGCTGCAAACCTGCACGCTCGGTGGTCATCGTGAAGTTGTACTCTGGAGTTTGAGATGAATGATTTAATCCAAGATGCAGAGAAGACCCTGCCTTTAACCCCCACATGACGAGATGTCCTTGAGCCACTGCTTCCGCTACCCCCTGCAGGACTGGAAATCTTTACACACTGTGAAATCCCCCTAACTCCCATTCGACCAGTTTTTTGGAGAGCTGGAAGAGGTTGCCTGGCCCACTGCACAGCGGAGTCCCCTCAGGTCCACCTCTTGCCAAGCAGAACCCACACTCTCTCCTTTCTCCCCTCATTCACTGTGCTTCAGCCTCACCCTGCCAGGCCTCCGGTCCTTTCCTGTTTTGTATATCAAAATCCTGAATATACTACTCAGCAGAAGAAAAGCCAACCAAAGGGTGGTTTTTTTAAAACAAAAGCCCAGTCATTAGCTCAGCAGCTAAACTAACCAAACCTTGTCTCCCCAGTGGCCCCTGATGGGCCTCAGTTTACATCACCACTCCATGTGCAAATGTTAGAATAAGTATGTCAAATCTTGTTCCATTTTTTAAAATGAAATTTCCACTCTTATCCCCAACTCATCTTTCTGCCCCTGTACTAAATGTGTGAAGTTATGAAAATAGATTGAAAGTTCTGCCCTTGCAAGGTTGGGACAGACTCACTCTTTCACCAACATGCCAAACTCCAAACTTTTATTTGTTTTTAATAAACTACCCTCTAGCCTAGCACTACTCAAAAGAACTTTCCCAGTGATGGAAATATCCTACAGACTCATCGTCCAATGTGGCATCCACTGGCCCGTGTGGCTACTCAGCACTTGGAGTATGGCTAGGGGAACTGAGGAACTAAATTTCTAAAAGTATTTCATTTTAATTATTTTATCGGGCATGCATATTGAACAGCACAACTCTAACCTCATTCCATCAATGACAATGAAGGACATTGTATGAAACTGTCAAAAAACATGGAAATGAAATTGACTGTAGGATAGTAAGCAGATATTGACTAGTTCATATATTGTTCTCTCACTAGGAAAAATTTTCTCAGGTCTAAGGACTGAAGAAAGCAGAGCTGCTCTTAAGAATTAGTTCCTTTCGTTTTGTTCCTTTCGCATCTGAAAGACACTATGACTAGCATACTCAATTATGTTTCCTTTTTTCCTTTGGCTATCGGGAAGCTCAGCCAAATTTAGAGCCTACCTCTACCATGAGTACCCTTGGATACTAGCATCACCCTCAGTTCCATTCATCTATTTCTTATCCTGTTGTCTTTTTATTTTTAGTGTATTGTTTAATGATTTTTAGTAAATTTACAATACTGTGCAACCATCACCCCCAAACATTCCCATCAGCCGCCAAAGAATCCTTGTGCTCATTTCTAGTCACTCCACATTCCCACAGGCAACCACTACAGTCTACTTTCTGTTTGATGTCGATTTGCTTTTCCTGGACATTTTATATAAATGGAATCATAGAATACATGATCTTTTGTGTTTGGCTTCTTTCACTGAGTATAATGTTTTTGAAGTTCATCTGTAGACTTTATCGGTAGTTCATTCCTTTTTATTGCCAAATAGTATTCTACTATATGGATATACTACATTTTACTTGTTGATTCACCAATTGATAAACATTTGAGTTGTGTCTACTGTTTGGCTGTTATGAACACTGCTGCTATGAACGTCCACATGTAAGTCCTTTTGTAGACTTCTGTTTTCATTTCTCTTGGGCAGATACCTGAAGTGAAATTGCTGGGTCACACGGTCAGTTTATGCTAAGAGTCTGCCAGGCTGTTTTCCCAGGTGCCGCAGCATTTCCCGTGTCCACAGGCCATGTGCGAGGGCTCCAGTTTCTCCACAGCCTCAGCAACACTTGCTATTGCCTGTCTTTTTTATTCTAGCATCCTAGTGGGTGTGGAGTGGTTTCGGTTTGCATTTCCCTACAGACTAACGATGAGGATCTTTTCATGTGCTTGTTGGCCACTCATATATGTCTTTGGTGAAATGCCTGTTTAATTCTTTTGCCTCTTTAAAAATTGAGTTATTTGCCTTATTATTGAGTTATGAGTTCTTTGTATATTCTGGATGCAAATCCTTTTATCAGACATAAGATTTACATGTTTTCTCCTCCTCTGTCACTTGTTTTCACTTTATTAGTGAAAAGTTTTTAATTTTTATGAAGCCAAATTTATCATTTTTTCTTATATTACTTGCGCTTTTGGTGTCATATCTAATAACTCGTCCTAACCCAAAATCTGGAAGATGTAGTCCTATGTTTTCTTCTAAGAATTTTTTGTTTTAGCTCTTACATTTAGATCTATGACCCATTTTGAGTTAATTTTAAAATATGGCATGGAAAAAGAGTCTAAATTAATATTTTTGCATGTGGATATCCATTTATACCAGAACCATTTGTTGAAAAAACTATCCTTTCCCCATTGAATTGCCTTGGCACTTTTGTCAAAGATCAATTGACCGTACATGTAAGGGCTTTTCTGGACTGAACAGTCCTGTCCCATAGACCTGTAGGTCTGTCCTTATGCCAGTATCGCACTGTCTTGATTACTGTCTTTGTTTTGGCTTTTTCTTCATTTCCTTTAAACACTTACCTTTAAGCTTATTTAACTAGGAGAATAGGTCTTCTTTCTCTCTCCCCATCGATATTAGCTCTTGGCAAGAATGGAATGGAGGCTTCCTAAAATCAAGTCAGCACAGCCCCCCCCCCCCCCCCGTGAGAATCACTGAGGAGTCATTAAAGGGACTATGGCCATATTCTTACTCAAACACATCCCAAAAGGGATCAAGAAAGGAGCAGACATTCTACCCGTGCCACGATAATCGGATTTACTGATTCCCAGGGAAAAGGGAATAATCACCGCTAATTATGAGGCAGTTAAGGAATTATTTCCTTTCTCAATATGGCTTTAGAATGTACTAGACCTAAGAAGTAACGTCTGCCTTTGAGCTATGGGTATGAGTGTATTCGTTTAGCAGGCTCAATATTTAAGGAAACCAGTGTGGACATTGAATATCAGAAAGAAAGCTCTTGAAGAAAGGAAACCCCACCTTGAAGGATGGGGTGTAGAATGCCAACACCCTTCCCCACGAGAATGATCTCTGGGAGGAGGTGCCAATTCAAACACTGCTGATCAACTGGATGAGCCCTGCAGACATGACTCATGAGTTATCTTGACTTGGGGAACTGAATGGGGGAAGGGAAGGGATCCAGGGAGATACACCCCATCCTGGTGAAGAAAGAAGGGATTTTCTGCAAGTGGGTTGCAAGGGGGCATTGATGAAAGATGCAGTCCAGAGAGAGGCTGCGTCATGGAGGGTAGGAGAGTGAATTTAGCATTTGACTCTTGTGATACTTTTCTCCTTGGTCCCTGGGAAAACCCTAGTTACTACCCAGCTGTAATTTTCTCTTTCTGCCTTATAATTCCTTCTTAAGCTGCCCTACTCTTCATTAAAGCAAGTCACATATGGCAGCCCAGCCTTGGAAGATGGTCTTAGGGAGAACAGACAGATGCTGTGGTGAAGGGCAGAGGGCCTGCTGCACCCCCTTTTCTGGGGCTGATGGGGAGAAAACAAAGTTTTCTTGAGGTACCTACATCTCAAACTCCAGGTGGTGACCAGCATTATGAGATAAGATCCCCTGCAGAAATTAGAACATTTAAAATGGTGGACCAGCTCCCATCTGAACAACTCAGAACTCGGGAGGGTTAGGGGGTGTGTTTACGTTCAGTGAAACCTACCTCTGAAGAGGGAACTGGGGAGAGGTGAACATCTGTGTAATATTTTTAAATGTATTCATTTATTCAAAAACACAGAGAGAGTCCTACTACGTCCTGGGCATCTTGTATGGCATGTTTTTTATGAGTCACCTAAATCCTTTCTGAAAGAAAGTAAAGAAAGAGAGGGAAAAGCACTCAATAAATCTTGATTGAATGAATGAATTGCAAGAGCCAGATGGCATGAGCCTTAAATGAGCAGGAATTTTTCCATGAGGCTGAAGGAATAATGATTTGGGAGTGGCTTTTGAGAGCACAGAAGGCTCTGCCCCTCCTCCTTACTCTGTGGTTGGGAGGATGGCAGCTTCCCTGGAGACAGTTGCTGGGTCCTCAGTTAAGCAGGAGTTGGAAGAAGGACCTCTGAAAAGGCTGAAGCCTTCTGGAGGGCAACAGGGCGGGCTGGGGAGGGAGCAGTGGGAAGCTGGATCAGGGAGGGGAAGTGCAGAAGGTTGATGGATGATGAATCAGGCTCTCATTTAGACACTAGTTGAGGATTACCAGGATTTGAGGCCCAGTGGGATTAGCTTTTAAATGGTCCTCCAAGCTGTAGTATTAGAGGCTTAATTATGCTAATTCTAATAATCATCAAATAGTTTCTATTTTCAAGAACCTGTGGTGTCAAGCTCTGAAAAAGCTCTTTACGAATACGTTTTTATGTCATTCTTATAATGCTGCAGTAAGTAATATCCCCCTTTTACAGAAGAGGAAACTGAGGCTTAGAGAGAAGTAATTTGTCCAAGACCAAACAGCTAATAAGTGCCATGGGTATAATTCAGAGTAGGCCTGTATGTCTCCAAATGCCAGGCTGCCCCAGCAGCTAGTCTGTCCTGTCTGGGGCTTTGGTGGTATTGGTGGCATAAGGAGAGTCCTTGGAGACCTGGAGGCGTCCATGGTATACACTTGTGCAGCTCTAAGCCCCTGGCGAGAGCCCCACAACACTTTTGAATCCCATTGCCCGCATTGCCTGGAACCCACATGGACTCCACCCTCCTTACACACAAGGCTGGGGTCCCAGAGAGGTATGTAAGCATAATTATATGTGGAAGAACAGAGCTCTGTGAAGAGGTTTACCAATCATCCCAGATCTAGACTAAGGGCCAGGGAAGGCTGCCCCAAAGAAGTGATGCTTGAGCCAAAAGTGAAGAATGAGCTGAAAAGTGATGTGGGTGGGACGGGAGAGTCCTCTAGAAAGAATGTGTGAAGTCCTGGTGTTGAGGTGGGGGTGGGGGCACAAGTGTGTTTGGAGAATTGAAAGGAAGCTGGAGGGAACTCAGGAGCGGGGAGGAGGATGTTAAATGATGATGGAAGGTCGGCGAGGGAAGGGCACTTAAGGAGTTAAGGCGAGGGAAGGGCACTTAAGGAGTTAAGGACTTGGCTCTTTATCCCGGGAGCAATGGGAAGTCTTTAGAGGCTTTAAAAGGGGAGTGACATGATAAGACTGGAGAAGGGCAGAGAGGATGCTGTAAGATCAGTTAGGAAGCACTGCAGGAGTCCAGAAAAGAGGTAACAGTAGGGGTTTGAAACGTGGCAGATGAGGACGGGGGGGGGGGGGGGGGGGGGGGGGGGGGGGACGACGACGACGACGACGACGACGACACACACACACCAGCAACAGGGTAGGAGAACCCCTGGATTTCATCAGGCTCAGCCTGGACGAGAGAATTTATGTGAAAATGAGAAATGGCAGAGAGCTTTGAGGTAGATCACATGCTTATCAACATTTAAATATGATATTGGAAGATGTGGAATAAACTGTGCCTACTATAGACATTGATGAAGAAACATATGAAGAGACAGACATATAAATCAGCAAAACGGAATATTCCGATGCTCTTTGTTCGGGGAGATGGTGCTGTACTAGTCCCTCCATTGAGAGTTGGTGGAAACAAAGAATTTATCCCGTATGGAAATTAAGAGCCTTTGTATGATGTTTCTTTAAATGTAGAAGATATTAAAAAGAGAAAACGGTGTAAATTTTGATATTACGGAATGACCAAGGCCAGGCTGGTGTTGCTCAGTGGTTGAGCATAGACCTATGTATGAACCAGGAGATTGCAGTTCAATTCCCAGTCAGAGCACATGCCCCGGTTGCAGGCTTGATTCCCAGTAGGATGCGTGCAAGAGTCAACAGATCAATGACTCTCTCTCATCAATGTTTCTATCTCTCTCTCCCTCTCCCTTCCTCTCTCTCTGAAATCAATAAAAACATATTTAAAAAAAGAAATGACCAAGGATTCTTCCACCGCTGAAATGAGTTGATTTGCAGATAACGCAAATTCTTAAATGTCATTTTTCTTTTTCTCCAGCGCTTCTAATAAATGTGATCACCAAGATGCAGCCGTCTTTTTCAGAAATTTATTTGCTCCACTGATTTTTTTCAGACAATTTTTGATTTAAAAAAAAAAATTAAACATCTGCAATACTGTCAACAATAAAAAATTAATTTAAAAATTTAAATTAAATTAGATGTTTCCTTTTTTGATTTTTTTAAATGCAAAAAGGGGGGTGGGGTGATAATAGCTTGGGCCAGCGAGGCGTCAGTAGAGATGAACAGAAGGGGGTAAATGAAAGATGCTTTGGGGTCAAATTAACAGGATTTGTTGATGGTTCCTAGGATTCTGGCTTGCCTATTAGGTGACAAATTCACTGAGACAGAGAGCGCTGGAAGGGTGTCACAGAGCGGATCACAGGTTAGGTCTTGGACATGTTGAGGTTGAAGTGCTTTGAGACATTAGGGTAGAGATGTTTACTAGGTAGTGGGCCAGGCTCCAGTTGGTCAGGAGCTTAGACAGGAAGTTCTCCAGGCTGGAGACATAAAGGTGTGAATCATCACCAAATGCATGGTAATCAAAACTATAGGCATGGATGAGATTACCAGGGAGAAAGTCCACAGTGAGAGAGCCCAAAGGCCTAGGAATGGGCCTTGAGGAGCATAAGCATTTAATGGCTGAATGGAGGAGGGTGGTCCTGGAAAGGAGGCTGAGAAGGAGACCAACCAGGAGAGTGTGGCACCAAAAGGGTCAAAGAAGCCAGTGTCTTAACAATGCAGTAATGAAAAGGTCTAAAAGGAGAATACTGGAGGGGGCGGGGAGGCCCATCCAATTTTGAGACATGGAGGTCATAGCTCAAATATCATGTTTCAGGAGAGCTGTGAGAGGTGGATGCCAAATTTGACGGAATCTTGGCGTGAACAGGAATGCCATGATGGCCAAGAGTAGGGAAGGAAGTTGGAGTTAAGGTTGCAGGGAGCAGGAGGATGGGAAGAATCCAGTTGAGAGGGTGGGATCCAGTGCTCAGAGAGGGAGGGAATTCTGGATAGAGTGAGGTGCCTGAGAAGCAGAGGGGCTAGGAATCAAGGCTGGGCAGGAGCACTGGCCTGAGCTAGGAGGAGGGGTATCTTCCTTAATGCATCAGGAGAGAGGACAGATATAAGGAGATATGTGAAGGTGCTGGTGGGTAACTGGGGGAGTTCCTGTCTGGTGGCTTTAATCCTCTCGATAAAGGAGGGGGCAAGGTCACATCTGCCGGTGAGGAAATGGAGGTGTAAAGAGGTTGAGAAGGTTAGAAATAGCCATTGCAGAGAGTGGGATTCCAAGCTGACTGGAGAAATGTGTCCAGAGCCCAACTGCAGTCAATGGCTGTGATTTATGGGAACATCGATCTGACCTGTGGAGTCAGTTGGCTGCTTGAGCATGGCATAAGAAGGCAGGTAGGAGGGCTTATCCGCAGCCGGGGATTTGCCAGAAAGATATGATCAGAAGGCAGCATGGCAAAGGGGCTTGGGATAGGGACAAGCAAATTATTAAAATGCTGGATCTTGGCATCTAAGTTGGGCGAGAAGAAAAGGGAAAGGAAAAGAGCTGATACATTAGGAGAACACAGAGAGGTCAACAGGGAAGAAGTCTGAGGAGGCTGAACAGTTAGTTATCTTGAGGCTGCACAAGCAAGGTGGCAGCAGCAAAGGTGTGGTTAGGGCTGGAGACAAGGCCCAGTGTGTGGTGGTAAGAATGGGTGGCCCAAGTGGCCTGGAGGAGATGGCCGTTGTGACGAGGAGCTCAAGGAGCTGGTCTGCCTTCTCCAGCACTGAAGTAACCCAGGCAGACGGCAGGAAGTAGCAAAGGCCACTGAGAAGTCCACTAAGCTGAAAACAGGCACAGCCACTAGATTTGGCAGAACGGAGGTGAATAGTTATTATGTCAAGAGTAATTTCAGTGGAGAGTTGGTCCCGAAAGCCGGTTGCAGTGGTTGAGTGTGAGCAGGAGATGGAAGAGTGGAGGCTTCATGTATAAACAGCTCTTGGATTTGTTGTGAGAAGAGCAGGGAAATGCTCAGTCTCTCCCACTCGGGTTGGGGAAGGGTGAGCGGGGGGAGGGGGTCAAGGAAGCAGATTATTTTCTAGGATGGGAAAGAATTAAGAATAACTGTGTTCATATGGGAATGATATAGCAAAGAGGATGAGAGGGGTGAAGGGAGAGAAGCCATGTCCTGGAGGAGCCAAAGCATCCTGGGGCCCAGCCCCCACAATGGTGGGGCGCATCCTCCTGGGAAGCAGGAGGGAGACAGGAAGGTGCAGACGGGGGTGGTTCGGAAGTGGGGGAATGAGGACATCCTCCTCTGGTGGCTTCTGTTTGCTCAGAGAAGCTTGAGCTGAAGTCACCAGCAGGGTGTTCTACTGAGAAATTAACTCCGGCCTCATCCCCCTCACCCCCACGGACTCATCAGGAAGGAATGAAAGGTGGGGGCTGGGTTTTTGTGTTGTGGGCCATTTTTTCTGCCACCCAACACCTGAGAAGGTAAACAGACTGTTTTGCCTTCCTGATGTCAGAGCTCCTGACTGGCTAAGAGGGAGAACACCACTGCATCTTAGGGACTGACTCCAGTATGGGAGTGAAGGGCAGAACAGGCTCTCCCATCCCACCCTGACATGGCACCCCAGGAACATGGCTGTGTGTCACTACAAATGACAAGGACTGAGGGCTGCAACTTTACGGGTCTACAGGAGAAGCCCCCTTGAAGGAATCTGGATGAAAAGAGTGGGGGGTCCCCTTCCCAAGGACTGGGCTGGACAAATGAGATCCTGCAGGTGGGGGACAAATAGTGGAAGCCACATGGCAGCGACAACTAATGTCTGCACAAGCAGCAGTGATCCGAAAAAGACCTCAGCCTTTGGAGCACAGACTGACCACCTTTGGGGACGTGGGAGCCGCTGGAGTTCTTGGACAACTGGAGGGAGGTGAAAAAGGGCTGTGAATTATATGGAATTCCTGTAGATCTGGTTTGGGTAGGGACTCCAGCTGAATTTAATTGGATTTAGACCAACTAAGAGATGTATTTATATCATGAGTTTGAGTAGAGTGTCCAGTGGGCCCAGGACCTGGACAAAGGGTGAATAGTGAGGGGGAGCTGACATCTGGCTCTCCCCTTAGCCTGTACCCTGGGGCCAGAGCACGGCAGACACAGAACTAACACGTGGTACCATTTGGCCTTCACAGATGAGTACAAGGACGTCCCTCCCCACAGGGCCCAGGAGCAGGCAGCAGGTCAGACCCACACGGACCCTGTGCTCAGTGTGGCAGCCTGGACAGAGCCGGGGCTCTTCTCCTTCTGCGGGCTGTCATGCACACACAGGTGCAGCCACCTGAGGTTCTTGTCTGTATGGCCCCGGGGCCTGAGCTTCTGGTTTTTTACCTTGGCCTTGTGTCTAGTCCCAGGTGCCGGGCATACTGAGACCTGTGCAGCCTGCTCACACACAGGCATTCTTACACCCTGCCTCAGCAAACACTTGACCAAAAGTGGTACCAGAAGATGGGTGAACAGGGGCTAGAGACCAATAGGTGGAGGTTCTGAGACCCCTGTGTCCCCATGGGGGTTGAAGCAAGAGCCCGGTCAGCACAGCAGTGAGTGTAAGTCCCTGGCCCACTGACCTAAGTATTGTGTTCATAGACCGGCAGTGCTGGGCAGAGGGAACTGGGCTGCCAGAGCTGCAGACCTACTGAGATCCCAGGCTAGCAGGCATGCAAATCAGGAAACACCACAGCCCCTCTTCAGCTTATGCCAGGTCTACAGAAGCCCCAGGTGGGCAAGCTCCTAGGCTTGGACAGGGAGCTTTTTCCCCACCTAGTCACTTATGTCTGATGGGTCCCTGAGCACAGAAGGGGAAAATCTGCCTGTTCATTCTTTAACAAATATGTATCGAGCACCTATTGTGGGTCAGGTCCCCATGCTGGCCCCTGGAATATGGCAGTGGACAAAGCAGGCTCGTCCCTCCTACCCTCAAAGAACCCACAGTCTGTGGGGTGGGGGGACAGACACAGGTACAAGTGATGGTGACACCTAATGCTTAGAACCCCAGCCAGGGGTTAAGGATGGCTTCCTGGAGGAAGTGATGGTTCTAAATCATTGGTTCCAAGGTACTGAAATCCACTCAAGATAGAGCAGGTCTTAAGAGGTGCTTTTCTATGACTATGTGCAAGAGATTTTATGATCAACTTGGTTTTCTGTGGTCCCACACTCAAAAGTCAGAAACTCTCTCTCTCCCCCTACCACTCCTCTCCCGTCTTCTTTCTCTTTCCCTCTCTCCCTTTCCTTTCTCCCTCTGATGTGTTCACCTCACAGAGCCACATGGTCTCTAGTCTTTGATTTTCAAGGTTTGCTGAACTGGTGACTGATTGGATGGGGACCCTGGAGAGAAGGTATTTCTGGCCCAGCAACTGAGTGCATGAGGATGCCACTGCCTGAGATGGGGACTATTGAAGACTGGCAGATCTAGGTGGGAGAGAGAATGAATTCGGTTTTCCTGAGGACATGCAGGGATGGTATAAAGAAGGCTCTTGGTTATATGGGTCCTGAGCTCAGGAGAGAGGCTCAGACTGGAGACAGATTTGGAAGGCATCAGTATATGGTTGGTGGTGGTTGAGATGGTCCAGGGAGAAGGGGCAGCCTAGGATAGACCCAGGGAGGAGCAGGAGATGGTACAGGAGTTTGAAAAAGGGTGGCCAGTGAGGAGAGTCCAGGTCATCAAGCCAAGGAGGAGAACTGTTTTCACAAGTCAGCAATGAGTAGGCATAATTGGTTGAAAGTATACTTTTTTTAATTGGGGGGGAGATCCCCCCAAAACTGAAACCCACCCTAAATTCTGAAACACTGGCAAAAATGTATAAAGCTGCATAAAATTTTTAATACCTCCCCCACATACACCAAAACTACCAATGGGTAAAAAAACGCTGACTGGGAATATTCATTTTTGATCCATTTGTCATCAGGATCTAATTGTTTGCCCAGAATCACTGGAGCCAGTCCCATCCCCTTCTTACACACCAGGGGGCGCACATGCACTGTTTCTGAATCCAAGTCCTGGGCAAAAGCAGGCAAGGAATTAGGTGATTACCAGAACTTGACCCCTCAGCCTGGATCCTTAGACCCCACCTCCACCCCTGCCCTGCACATTACCCTGTGATCCCTGAATCCAGCTGCTTCAACAATCCCAAAACTTTGCTTATTTCTCATCTGACCCCCAAACTCACAGAGGTATCAGAGAGGCCCCATAGAAATCAGTTATCCCACAGGGGTCTTCACCTGACCTATGGCAGTAGGGGTAGATTCCCCATTTTTCATGAGGGGATGGGTAAGAGAGGACAGCTGTGGCTTTGGCTGACTTTTAGGAGGTGGTGACATGGATTGGGAAGACAGGTCTGAAGCTGGGGGTTTGGTGCCAAGGTGTGACTCTAGCTTTGGAGCTCACCCAAGTCATTATGAGTTAGGGCTTGGAATAAATCTTCACATATGTTATTATTGGTTTAGCCCAGAATGTTATAAGGTCAGCATGTGAGTTTGCTATGAGGAGTAAGAAACTGAATACCAAGCTTAGTATCAGGTTTGGGGGACACTATCAAGTCTTGAACTCAAGGGCCAATTCAAGACTTGATTCAGGTTCACAGTTGAAATTGATATAAATATTGGGGTATTGGCCAACCTGAGTTGGGGTTGACATCAGATCTGAGAAGTAGAGGGTGAGTATGGGGATGAAATGGATTTGCATGGAATTTCTGCAAAGCCAGTCTCATTAATCTTGGGTTCCAAGATTATTATTATTAGAGTTGGGTCAAGTTAGGGTCCTAAATGGTCCCAAGGATGGGTGGGGTTTGAGGTCAGTATTTGTGCTAGGTCCTTCTCCGGAGACCCAGTGTTGATTTAGGAATTGGGCATCCCAATTCAGGAAGTGTGTTGGCATTGATTTGGGATTGGGATTGGAGTTTCGGTTTGGGGTTCAGAAGAGAGTACTGGGGTTCATAACAAGGTAGCTATTGGACTTCAGAGTTCATACAGGAATGGGGGCTCAGTATTGGCCCTGAGGTCCATTTAAGGACCAGGGTCGGCGCTGCTGTCACCGTCAAGCTTAAAGCTTAGATAGTCGGAGGTGGTAAGGAGATTTAGGGTTAGAATTGGTATATGGGCTCAATTTGGGGCTTCGGATTTAAATCACTACTTGAGCCAATTTCGGGGCAGATTCATGTGTTTGAACTCAATATTGACGGGTCAGGGCTCAATATTAGGCTTGGACCTGTACAGGGAGGAAATGGGGGAACATGGGATTCGTATTAGGACTGGGAACCACTAACAGGACCTGGACTTCGTGTGGGAGTTTGGGTCTGTACACGCTCCTTCTTGGGGTTCCAGTCGCGTTACACTCGGGGCTGGCCGCGGCCTCCCTGGGCCTGCGTGGCTCCGGGCTCTCGGAACGAGAGTGCACGAGGGGAGGGGCGGCGCCGGGGACGAGCACGGCGGGGCAGGGGCGCGGGCGCGGGCGCGGGCGCGGCGGGGGCGCGCGGCTGTGGCTGGCGCGGGAGCGGCGGGCGCGGCGGCGGCGGCCGAGGCGGCGGCTCCAGCTCCGGCTCCAGCTCGGGTGGCGGCGGCGGGAGTGGGACCCAGGGGCGGCGGCAGAAGAGGAGAGGGAGCAGCGGCCCCAGCGGCTTGGGGGGACATGCGGACCGACGGCCCCTGGAGAGGCGGTGAGTGACCCCCCCGGGTCCCCCTACAGTCCCCTCCGCATCCGTTCCTTCCCCACACCCCCCGCCCTCTTCCCGCGTCCACCCTGCGGAGCTGGGGGCGGTCCCGGGGGGCTGGGGCGCCGCCGAGGCCGGGCCGCACCCCCACCTGCCGCGCCCGCAGCCTCGGCTCAGCGCCCCCCCCCAAACCCGGCGCCTCCTCCCGCGCTCAGCCCCACGGCAGACGCGCCCCCACCGCCGCGGGCCGACCGGCTCCTGCCGCTTTCCCCCTCCTCGCCCGGCCTCCGCCGCACCTGAGCCGCAGCCCGCCCCCCCAGCGCAAAGTTTCCCTCTGCATTTGCGCTCCCCCTCCCGGGCCCCGCCCCGTCGCCCCCTCCGCCGGCGCGGGCGCGCTCCGGGGGCGGCCTTCCCGTCCCCCCGCCTCGCCGGCCGGGTGGGTCCAGGCCGCGCCCCCGCCGCGCGGCGCCCCCTCCCAGCCGGCCGGGGATCCGCAGCCGACGCGGCCCCGGCGCACGTGCGGTCCCGGGGTGCGCCGGGCGCGAGTTGGGAACCCTCACCCCTCGGTGGGCAGCGCGGGCTGGGGAGGGGCCGGCGGGCTGCGCCCACCGCGGCCCGGCGCGGCGCCCCGAAGGCCCTGGAGCAGCCTGTCCCGGAGGACGTGTCCACTCGCACCCGCTCCGGAAAGTTCACTCAGTCGCCGCCGCGTCCCGTCCCGTCGCGGTGTGCCCGGGCCCTCTTCGCGGCGCCGCGTTTGTCTCGGCTTCTTTCTCTTTCCTCCTGCGTCTCGGCCTGTCTCTGCCCTTCAGCGTCTCTGTCTCTGTCTCCCTGTGTCACTGCCTCCCGAACTCCCCCTCCCCCCCGCGGCCGTTCAGGGTCCCTGCTTCCCTCCCCAGGCCTCTGCTGTCCTTCGGTCTCTCTGTTCTCCTCCCGGGGCTCTGTTCCCCCCCAGGACTTGCTGTGGTCCCCACCCCGCCTCTGAGTCTCCCTTCCTGGGTCTCTCTGTCGTGTCTCTCACTGGTCTCTTGGTGTCTCTGTCTCGCAGTCTCCCACTGACCCAGTCTCCGCATTCCTCTGCTAGGCCCCCTCCCCATTTCTGTGGAATGCTGCCCCTCTGGTTCTTCCACGCCAGGGTGGGGGAGGGGCTGGCCTTTCTCCCCGTTTCTACATTCCCCACCCACCCGCCCCGGTGCAGGGCCCCTGGGTGGAACAGGTTGGGGAGTGGGAGCCCTGTCCCTGGGCGAGCTGTGGAATGGAAGGGAGGTTGCCAGTGTGAGGGGATCCTCTGGATTCCCCTGGGGGCAGCAAGGCAAGAGCCTTGGAGGCTGGACTGCTGAGTGTCGGTGATAAAGGCTCCACTTTGGCCCTGAACAGACAAGGGCAGGGATCCAGAGTGACCTGGTGCGGGATCTGGCCGAGAATCCAGGAAGTGCATCGTGGTGAGAGGCCTGGAAAAGGAGCCGGGGTGGTGCTTCCAGTGGGGTCTTTGATAGTGAGGAATCCCCTGAGAAGGGAAAGGATCTGCTGAGGGATTCTTTGGGAGGCAGCAGGGATCTGATGTGATCAAGAGGAGGGTTCTGATAGGAAATCTCAGGAAATTCTATGTTTGGCCCCTTACTAACTCTTGCTTCAGAGAGCAAGAAAAACCTGGTTCTTCACTGATTATATGAATGAGCCTAGGACTTCAAGGAGCAGGTGTAACTCCCCAAGCACAGCCCCCCCACATCCACAGCCCCAGGCACAGCCACACACTCACACCCCCCTCAGCTCATCCCCCACATACATCCACTTGCCTAACTGCCCTCACACTTGCACACTTGGGCCTGCATGGCAGCCGGAGATCAGAAGTCTGCTGTGCTTGTGTGCCATCCACCACTGCATGCTTGTACTCTCAGCACCACTGTACACATCCAGGGAGGGGTGTGTACACACTCCCAGTCTTGTGCATTTTCATGCACACTTCCTTTTTTTTGCTCAACATTCCCCTTATCATTTGAAATGTCTCTGTAGTTGTGTTTTCTTTTCCACTGTTCTTCCTCTTTTCTCTTCTTTCCTTTAACAAGGAAGTTGTTTTAATATTCCTTCCTCCCTGTCTTTATCCCCCCTGCAGCTCCTGACCTCCTCTCTGTTCAGCTTTGTGTGCACCCTGTGAGGGTGGATGTGGTATCGGGTCTTCTGAGAGAGGAGACTGGATCTGAGTGCTGATGAAGCAGTTTGGGCGGGGGCTACAGTAAGAGGAGACTGGGTAAAACTTTTCTTGAAAATCGTATTGGTATGCAACAAACTGCTGGCCCTGGCGATCTGTGCTCCCCCCACTCTCTCCTCTCACCCAAACTGTGCAGGTCCGTTGCTGAGGGTCATCAGGGGGAGGTAGGACCCAGACCTCCTCCACAGAGGCTATGACACATAATATGGCTCTTCCACTTTCCAGCTTGAGACCTGGAGGAGCTCCCTTTCTCCCTGAGGGTCAGCTTTACCCACCGTAAAATGGGGTAGCTAATCCAACCCTGGTCAGGTACCAAGGCTGTTATGAGAATGCAAGGGAACTGTGTGGTAGTGCATCAGCAGCAGTGGCATTTGCTTCCTGTGGGACTGACACTGCTGTGGGCTTGGACCAAGCTTGAAGCCAGGGCCTTGCCCTTGAGAAGCTCATGGTCCCTGGGGGAACAGATTGCATCATGGGAATGCAGAGCAATTCAGTAACCTCTTATTGATTGCTGACTGTGTGCCAAACTCTGGGCTAGGCACTTTCAGCCAGGCTGCCTTGCTTCCTGTGGGACTAACAGCTGTGTAGCAGAGGCAGCCCACCACCCCTTAGTAGCTACTGAGGTTGAACTCAGCATTAGCTCACCTAAAGCAGCTGTAATCCTGAGCTGAGGTTAGAAGGTTGAGGTTGTTCAGTATGATAAGGCAATGGAGAGTCCAGAGGTCAAAGTGAGAGAAGTCCCAGAGGAGACCAAGAAGGGGCTGTCTGAATCGGGTTTTGAGAGATGAATAGGAGTTTTCCAATTGCAGAAAGGGTATTCCAGGCAGGAAAAAAAACAGTACGAATGAAGACTCAGAGATCTTGTTACTTGTGGGGCATCAGAGATACAGTAGATCACAGAAGGCCTTGAATGCCCTCTTAAGTAGCTGTGACTTTACCCTGAGAACACAGAAGGGAGACCCAAAGGGTTAAAGCTTGGGGTGGGGGTGTGGAGTGTGTTATGGTCAGATGTGTTTCTGGAAGAGGATTCTGTGGCTATGGCAAATGGATGGAGGTAGGATGCTCAGTGAGGAGGAGGGTTCAGGTAAGTCAGGTGAGAGATGATGGTGGCTTGGATAGGGCAGTAGCATGGAGCCATTTAGAAGGCACATTTATTAAGACAGGATGATTTGTTGGATGTTGGGTGAGGAAGAGGAAGGGGTCCAAGTTCCTGGAAGTAGGGCCTTCACAGAGCTAGGGACTTGGGAGGAGAGGTAGATTTGGGGGCCGGATAATGAACTCATGGTTAGACACACTGCCTTTGAAATATGTAGCACTTGAGGTTGGGATGGGGTGAGGGGACATCTAGAAGGGGGTTGAGTGTGTGAGCATCTGGAGTTTGAGAGAGAAGTCTGGGCCAGAGAAAAAGTGGAGAGTTATATGAATGTAGAGGTGTGCTCATCAAGAGAAGACAGACTCAGTGGTTAAGAGCACAGACTCTAGTTGCTAACTCCTGGGGTTTAACTCCACTTAATAGCAGTGTGACTTTGAGCAAGTAACATCTCTGAATCTGTCTTCTCACTTGTCAAATGTGGGTAATAAAATTCTTTGTCTTACAGGATTGTTGTGAGGATTAAAATTAATATGCTGCAAGTGCTTAGGACAGGGCCTGGCATCTAGTAAGCACTATGCCAGTGTTAGCAATTGTTACTGTGGTCATGATCAACATGGGTGGTGCATACCCACCCCCATCAGAATGAGGGGGGCTTCACAAACTACCTTGTTAAGGTTAGGGCACGTGCTCACCTAAAGTAGCTGCAATTCTGAGCTTAAGCTAGCAAGTTGGGGGAGCTCAGCAAAGGGAGTGCCCAGATCTCATCCCTCATGTTTATGGGGTTGCTCAGGTATTTTTGACCATCAGATCAGCTGATATGAGAAGACTAGAGGAAGAGGCCCTGAGAAGGAGGACCCCTTGTTTGGGGTGATTAGAGGGGACTCTGAGAAGGGGCAGCCTCAGCATGTTCAGTTGACCATTTCCCCCCACTCCACCTGGACCCTGGGCATCTAGTGAGGTTCTTTATTCCTGCATCTGCCTCTGAGGTTCAGATGCACCAGGACTTTGTGTGTCCCCAACCTCCAAATCTGAGAACAATGGTTTTTGCTTCTCAGCAGTGTTTTAACTGCTGCGTCTGGGGACTGTTCCCGGTGCAGCCATAGGGGCTGCCTGAGGGCTGCTCCAGAGGGGCATATGTGCTTCTCTAGATTTCAGCTTGTTCCTGGCCCCACTGCCAGGCCATGATGGAGAGCCCTGCTGGGGGCCAGCCGCAGGTTGGTGTCAAGGCCTTCTTACCTGATATTGGTCCTGGCTGCCAACCTCAGCCCTTCTGAGGCCTTTCTGGGTGCCAATCAGAGATTTCTAACTTGTATCCAGTACTAGTCAGGCTCTTTCTGAGTAGGTTTGTAGTTGATCTTCTGGGTGTATCCAGCAGTTGTGATTTTTCTGGGCTCGTCCCAGGTTGAGTATAGAGTGGTTCTGGTGATGCTGAGGGGTGATTCTGATTGTCTAGGTGGTTTGGAAGCCAGTTTGATCCAGACTGGTGTGGTTCCAGGTGCTGTCCTAGAGTCCTGCTCTGATGCTGATCTGTGTGCTCTAGGGTCTTTCCAAATGCCTGTTTTATCTGTTCTCTAACCACCTCCAGGACATGTAGGGCGCATACCTCTTTCCAGGTGTGGCTCCTGCTCAGTTTAGGTTCAGTCTCCAGACACCAGGCCCAGTGCTCCTGGTGTGCCTGCTGGCTTGTGGGGACCCTCCCTGTTCTCGCCTGGGACTCTGCTCCTCTGCCCCAGGGGGTAGAGCCAACAACCTCACATCTGGCACTAGGAGGCCCCGCGGGTGTCCCCAGACAAATGGGCCTTTGAGTTTCGGACACAGGAAGCTGGTTTGTCTGGCCAGACCTGCCTGGCAGCCTGTGTGCTAGGAGCAGTGGCCATTGGGAACTTTGTGGAGAAACTCAGTGGTCTGGGGGAGGGGAGCCATCCTGAGTGATTCCTACGGCTATTGGTTCTGGGGGGCCAGAGGTGATGGAGGCAGGAGAGGGTGAGAGCCACAGGGTCAGTGCAGATGGTACTAGGCTAGTGAGCCTTCAGTCAGTTAGGACATCCCCCGTGTTGGCAAAGGTGGTCAGTCTCAAGTGAAGACAATTCCCAGGTGCAGGGGGCTGGCCTGGGCCGGTGAGGACTCTCCCTGAGCCCCAATCTGTGCGTCAGCTTTGGGAGGAGCTAAGATGGCATTGCTGTGTGGGGTGGGTATCGAAGTGCACGTGGTGATGGGAGGCTGAGGAGAAGCCCGCTTGTATAGTGGGCACCAGTGGTGCCGAGTGGCTGAGCTGTGGTGAGGTGATGATGAGATGGAGTGAGCATGTTTGGCTCCTGACCCCACCCAGGATGGTGCCCACACTGGTAGAAGGGGCCAGGCTCTGTTGCTGTATGTGTGCCAGTGGAGGAGGTATCCAGGGCACACCTTCATTTTAAAAATTATAGAGAAGCAGAAAGTAAAAAATAAATATTGCTTCTAAAGCTTCTTTGAAGGTTGCATGTATGCTGGTGTGGTTCTTCGAAGCTGGCCTGTTTTCTGTGGACTCATTCATGCATTCATCCACTCATTTAGCAAACCTTGATGGAGCACCTACTATGTGCCATCTCTCTGCTGGGTACTGGAGAGACAGAGCTGGGCCAGGCACACACCCAGCTTATGGGTGTGACTCAGCGACCATTCAGCAAATGTGTAAATAAATCATCACATTTGTGGTCACTGCTCCACAAGGCCCAGCATGTAGTCTAGGACATCATGTGAGAAAGTACCATTGGCTCTGAGATATGAGGGGTAATTGGCTAGAAAAAAGCGGCTAGTGAGTTCCAGGCAGTGGCATAGGTTGGAAAACTGTAAGAAATGTGGCACATTTGAGGATCAGAAGGAGAAGTTCTTGCAATTGGCTGGCAGGAGGGAAGGAAGCATGGGCAGGTGGGGCTGCAGAGGTGGGCCGCGCCAACTGCTCCGCTGGCTGGATGGTTATGCTGAGGAATTTAGACACAGTTTTACTGCTGACGCCAGGGACTTGGTCTGTGTTGTTCACAGCTATATTCTGGGTGACTGGAAGAAAGCCGGCACATAGTAGGTGCTCAGGAGTATTGAATGAGAGAGTGAGTGAGTGAAGTGATGGGCATTTTCACTAGAAGGGGATCGTCCTTTATGAACAGTTCCATAACCTATTCCTCCACCCCACCCCACCCCCAAACAGCAAATTTTGAATGTCTTTCTGTGTCAGTACTTATTCTGCCATAAGGAAATCTTGATGTTCTCATCCTTTCCTCTCTGTTCAGGAAGGAGCAGAGACTCCGGTGCCCTGCCCTCAGTGCTGGTTGTCCAAGAGTGACTGGTGTGAGCAAGCAAAGACCTGGTGAGTGCGATCAAAGTGTGCAGGGGCAGGGGCGCAGAGGGGTCCTGTGGGCCAGGCTGAGCAGCTTGGATTTTGACATAGGCTGGTGGAGAGCCATAGAAGGGTTGTCACTAGGGGCATGATATGATCCAGCGTGCATGTGGCCGAGAGATGACGGAGGCCTGGACCAGGGAGGGGGTGATAGAGGTGGAGAGAAGGGATTCACATGCTCTAAGTGAGGTGGAGTAGACAGGACGTGGTGAAGGATTGAATGTGGGCATGAGGAAGGGGAGGTGTCAGGGATGCTGCCCGGGTTTCTGACCGGAATGGATGATGGAGGTGGGTGAGGACTGATATACAGCTTGTCAGCTGCTGTAGGTGTGAAATAGGCTTCTGGGTGACATTCTAGGATCTGTCTGCTTTTCCATTCACCGTGTTTCTATAGAAAAGACTGTTCTCATCAACTGTCAGTTGTGGTAGTAGGAGTAGGGTACCCATAGGATCCGGGGCACATTCCTCCTAGTCTCCTTGAGGTCCACTTCTCTTTTTTTTCCACTAGAAGCACAAGTGGGTGGGTTGGAATGGCAGGGAATAAAGTTGGAGAATCAGGTTGGAGTCAGAGCATGATGGGCCTTGGATTTCAGGCTAAGGACTCTGGACTTTTTCCTAAGGGTGACATGGAGACAGTGAAGGCTCTTAATCAGAGAAGCAACATCTATGCATTCATCTATCCATTTCCCCATCCTTTTATCTACTTATGAAACACTGTGTGTCTACTGTGGAATAAAGCAGCAAGCAAGGTGTGCTTGGGGGACACGATCATATTTGCATATTTGTGATCTAAAAGGGGGTATTGGTTTGTGAGCACTTAAGAAGTGGGTGGTTGCCCTGCCCAGGTGGCTCGGTCAGAGTGTCGTCCCGTACACCGAAAGGTTGCAGATTTGATTCCCAGCCAGAGCACATACCCAGGTTGCCGGTTCAATCCCCAGTTGGGGTATGGAGCGGGGGGAGGTGGGGGGGAACCGATCGATGTTTCGAATTTCCTCTCTCTCTAAATCAATAGACATAGCCTCCAGTGAGAATTTAAAAAGATAAATAAAATAAGAGGTGGGTGGTCACGAGATCTCACTGACATGGTGGCAGTAGGGATGGGTACAGAGCAGATTCATACTTACTGACCAGCTGGGTGTGTGGGATGAGGCAAAAGGAGACTTTGAGGACGACTGGCTGCCCTGGGTGACCAGGTCATGGTGGTGCTGTTGCTGAGATGGGACCTGGAGGAGGAGTGGGATTGGGGCAGATCTTGTCAGGCCATCCTCTGTGAGCTCCTTGAAGGCAGAGCCCAAGACTGCCTTGTTCATCACCCTGCCTCCTGGCTCAGGGCCCAGCAGGGCTCACTGAACAGGAGCTGAATGAAGAGGGCATGGAAGAGAAGTCTGGCCTGGGCAGGGGAGGAAAATGAGTGGGTACTGGGTATCTGCTGGGGGCCAGGTCCTCTGTGGTGAGATGGACATTGAGGTTATTTTGAAGCTGCAGCAGGAAAGGACTTCTCACAGGTTAGGAAGGTCAGATGGGGAGGGTGTGTGTGGAAATACCTTATATACTTTTACCTGCCAGTTCAGCTCTTACCTACCTGAGAGCCCAGTCTTACCAGAAAAGGCACCTGAAAGTGGAACCCCCTGTGTTCTGGGGAGGCTACTCGCTGCTGGCATGTGTGAAGGGATGGGGTGTGCTATAAAGCTTGACTTCTGGAGGCAAGGCTGACTTGTGGTAAAGAGGAAGATGATCTGAGGTCCTGAGGCCCAGAGACAGCTAATTCAAGAGTTAAGTCAGACTGAGGCCTCCTTGGGTGCGGGCCCCAGTGCACTCATAGGGGACTGGGTTTTGAGGCAGGGGTCAGGGCAGGTGCTAGGCTACGTCAGCAAAAGATCTTGCTGTCTACATCAGGGTTTCTCAACCTCAGTACTGTTGACATTGACCAGATAATCTTTTGTTGGGGGCGCTGGTGTCTTATTATAGGATGTCTGGCAGCATCCCTTGTTTCTTCCCACTAGATGCCAGTAACACCTGCTCCCCAGCCCCCTTCTCAGTGTTGACAAATATCTCCAGACATTATGTAATGTCCCACAAAGGACGGAATCACCCTGGATTGATAACCACTGGGCTCATATACCTCTTGTTGCCTTTACTAACCTGTACAAACCTGGAAAACGGGAGGGCCAGTCAGGGAAGCTTGTCAGTGATGGGCCACTTGAGCTGAGTTCTGAAGTGTGAGTAGGTGGCTGGGGGCAGAAGGGCACTTTGCAACAGAGAGGGCAGCGAGTGCAGAGGCCCGAGGCACCTGCATTGGTGAGCATTACCCCAGGGCACGCTCTGCTGCCTCGGGGAAGGAGACCAAGGGCTGCTGGCTTAGGGATTATAGCTGTAGGAAGGTGCCTCTGCTGGACCCTTGGCCTGCCTCTGGAGCTAAGCCTCTGCTGGACCTTGTGCTCTCATTCCCCCCAGAGACCCTGGGACACTTTCTAATCCCCTCTCTACTCTCAGGGGAGACTGAGAAGCTGAGAGCTGCAGATGGGTAGGGGTCCCAGCTGTGGGAGGGCAGGCAGGCTGTTCCTGGCTGTGCTCACTGAGTCTGGCCAACTGGCTGGAAGAGGAAGTCAGTCAGGGTCAGGGTCCCGGCTGATCCTGTGATTTATTCCGGTCATAATTCGGCGGTTGGTTTGGTGAGAGTTGGAAACATGTTGGTTTTCCGTTCCCAAGTGTAACAAGCCTGTTTCCGCCTCCGTGGCCGCTGCTGCAGTGCCACGCGGTGAACTGTCCAGGACGTGACAAAAGGGCTTGGTTAGCTGCCCGCTGATTAGAAGATGAACAGCTTCCAGCTCTCCCTGCCTTCAGGCTCCTCTTGGTCAAACACCAGCTTCTCCCCTTGGCCAGAGCTCCTTTGGGCCCTGGATACCTCTCCTGCTGATGTCCATTTTGGGTCCCCAGCCTCCTGGAGACCAGGGTCCTGGCCTGGGAAGGAGGCAGGGGGGAACAGGTGGTATTTGGAGATTAATTAATATTTGTGAATAATAACACGTGCCCAAGGGAAACAAATCAATCTGTGTTTGCATATTCATGAGGAGGTCGGAATGATCCCAGCTGTGCTCCAGCCGGGGAACCGCCCCCCCATCTCTGGCGGCACAGGGTCTCTGGGGGTGGGGCTCCCAGGCTGACAGGGGTGGTTACCCTGGGCTGTGAGGAGGTGCCATGACCTCTTTGTAACATGCATTTCCATGACGATTGTATTTGAATCCTGTGGCTTGGTGTGGTGCCTCCTCCTTTTTCCCTCAGAGCAGTGACTCCCAGTGTCTTTGATTTCACAAACCAGTTTTCAAAATACTTGGGGGCCAGGCATGGGGCTGGCAATTTTTTATTTTACCAAGTAAGTACATTATTAAAAAATAACTGCTATCTACTATCACCATCATTTCATACAAGAAAGGACATTTTAACACCAAGGACAAAATGTGGGAATAAAGGACAGTTCTTCCCAAGAAAGGGCAGTTGGCAGCTTTACACTGACATAGCAAAGAAAAAGGGTATATTAAAACCATTCTGAATGTAGAAAAATTACATTTACTTATATTCTACAGCATTGTACAATATGGAGTTGTTTTCCTACCCAAATATGTCGGTTTGGTAGAACGGCCCACAGTGCAGTTCAGAGATGCGCCTGAGTGTGCAGGTGTTCAGGCCTTTCAGGTGTTTCACCTGAGGCGTTAAAAGCCCAGACTCACTCAGCAGTGCTGGCGAAAGTGGACACTCTGCTCCCAACACTGTCATGCGGATTCAGTAGATTCTCTCTACAACCCCAGCAAGGCTAGCATCATCCCACCTCCCTGTTCCTTGCCCACCTTTTCCCCAAAGGTGACCCTGAGCACTCTGGAGTGGGGGCAGCCCGAGGATCCGGGACTCTTCATGAGGGGGCCCTAGAGCTAGGAGTGGCCTGTACCACCTGACATGGGACAGGCTCTGTGCCCAGAGTCTGGGGCAGGAGGGCAGCTTGCTCATGCTAGGAGCTGGTGAGGGAGAAGCCCTGGCCCGGACAGCTACGTGGTCGTCTTAGTTCACCAAGAATGTGTTCATGCTTGTGTGTTCCTGTGCCCCCCCCCCCCGGGGGGCAGTCATATCCCTGTGTCCATGGGCCACTGGGAGAGCTCTCTGGGGGAGGAAATGTCTTTTCAGTTTCTTCAACTTTGTGTGTTCTGCTTTCTGGATCTGAACAGTGTCATGAACACCCCAGGCCCAGATACACAGAGAGTACCTGGAGTTCAGAAGTAAGGGCCACTTGTCTTTGTCACATATGGGTGGGGTTACCAGAAGCCCAGGTTCTCTGACACCTGTGCTCAGAATCTCACCCAAGATTGTCCCACATGATGTCTGCTCTGGAGTTATCCCCCCACGATGGCTGTATTGTGGACATACAACCTTTCAGAATTGGTACTAGAGACTGACACCTCCATGATGTCTGTAACAGGGGTGACACCTCTATGATACAGAAGTGGAGAGTTAGACACATGTAATGTCCATCAGGCAGCTACACTCCCATGATGTCTGGACCCTCTACACTATGTTGATGTCTGGACTAGACAGCTATACCTCTGTGATGTCTGCATCTGGGTGTTACATTGCTGTGTGTACCAAGGCAGCCTCTGTGGTGATTGTATTGGGGGGTTACATTTCAGGGTGACTGTGCTGTGTAATTGTACCTCCATAATATCTGGTCTGTGTAGTTTCATCCCCTTTATGTCTGTACCAAGGAGCTATGCCCCCAAGGTGTGTGTTCCTGAGGGTTAAGTCCCTGTGGTATCTACACTGAGGGGCTTACACCAGCTGCCTATACCTGAGGTTAAACCTCTGTGAATATTGTATTGTTGCCCCCAGGATGTTTGTACTAGGCCCCTCTCCCCTGTCCTTTGGTGCAACACTCAACTGAGCTGTGAGCTGTGATATCTGTACCAGGGGCCATAGGATGGTTGTGTCAGGGAACCATCTCCCCATGACAGCCTGACTGGGCATTTCGCCACCTGATGTCTGCTGGGGCATTGAATTCTGTTGTTGGCTGCACCACTGACCCCAGTGCCATGATGAACAAGCCCAGACAGGGCTCTGTGATATGTGACCCCCATCCCAGATTGGCCATGCAGGAAGGGCAAGATTGTGGGGGCTCCCTCTCTCCTGGTCTCAGCCACCTGAGTTCTGTGATCGCTGAGCAGAACCCCGTGTGTGATATAGGTGGGGCTAGGTGCCCACCATACCTCTTTCAACTTCCTTCTGCTGCTCAGCCCCTGTCTCAGACTTTTGGCAAGATCTGGGACAAAGGACATCTCCCACCCATTTCCCTTTGTGCTCAGCCCCTGTTTCTCTTCACAGTCCTGCCTGCTTTGTCCCAGTACCTTTGCTCACTTTCTGTTCTCTGATCTCATGACCTTTGTCTCAGTTGAGACTAGGGTTCAAGTTCTAGGAAGGAGCAGAGCCATCTTTGAGCCCTGTCCTTTCGTGTTCACCAGTCCTGTCACCTCCTTGCAAGTTTTCTTATCATTGTGGGTCAGCTGGCACCTAGCTCTGATTACGACTTTCACCAGAGTCCATGGGTACCACTGCAGGGCCCTGAGGTATGTTCACTATCACTCCCCCCTCTGTTCCATGGCATATTTAGAGTATCAATGAGGGACTTATGTGCCAGCTCTTGCACAGAGGAATGCATGAGCAAAGCTGGCGGGCACTGGTGTGCCCTCTGTGTGGGGGACATGGAAGAGGCTTCGGGACTTCCCCATTGGGGCTGGGCCGTGAAAGCAGTGCATCTGTACTGCATGGTGTGACCATGCTGAAGGCTTCACTCAGGTGCCTGGCAGAGTGAGGAGGGAACATCAGGAGAGGAGCCTTGTGAGCAAAGGTGGAGGCATTCAGTCCCAAATGTGGCCTTCCCCATGCACAAGCTCCTGTCTCAGTGTGGGTGGCACTTTTGAGTGTGTGGCTCTGTGAAGTTTCCCCGTGCCCCTGCTGGGACAAGGGCAGAGGAGGTGTGGGGTTGAATCTAGGGTTCAACACCCCCGTTCCTGGCCACTAGGGCCTTCCTGTAGTTTCCCTTTGGAATAGGAAGGTGCCATGGGAATTGGGTAGGATGAGGGTAGTCAGGTGGGCAGTTGCACCTTGTCAGGAGTGTGTCCTGGCAAGCCTGGACAGGCTGTAGCTTTGACTTCAAGCCTCTGATACCTGGGTCCTATCTGCCATTATCAAGTTTCTGCTCCGGCCTACACTCAGCCTGTGGGGTCTGGCCTCCTGCCTGTTCCCTCCCTGCTGAGAGAGGAGGGGGAACAAGGTTGCCCCAGGGGCTATGGAGTCCCTAGCCTGGTCGAGTCTGTTAACTTCTCCCTGATCCCTTCTCTGTCTTGTTTTGTTTGGTCTCTGTGTATCTCTGACCCCATTTCCCTGTCCCTGCCCCCTTACGGAGGCGAGTTGGAAACTCAGGATCTGGGATGGAGCATCCCTGCACACCACCTGGTTTCAGTAGTCCCCTGCCCCCTATTCAGGTTTAGGGAATGACCTGAAGGCCTCTTGTACTCTCTCCCTATAGTGTGACTATTGGGCTATTTTGGGGGTCACTGGGGGATCAGTGAGGATCCCAGGTATTCATAGAGGTCAGAAGGTGATCATTGAACAGTACAAGGGTGAGGGGGCTGTTGAACTGGGCTCTGGATGGTCAGTGAGGACGAGCAGGGGTCTGGGTGGTGAGTAAGGCCAGGGGGTGGCATGGGTGGGCAGTAGGGACATTGGTGGATACCAGCTAACGAGCTTGCCTTTCTCTCCATCACAGGTAGCTTGTCCTGAGCGGTGGCTGACCATGGTGCTGGCGCTCTGGATGGCCTCTGAACCAACCCTAGGAAGGACCATGGTGCCCCTTGTGCCTGCACTCGTGATGTTTGGTTTGGTGGCAAGCGCCTATGGAGACAGTAAGTCTGACCTCTCAAATTGTAGGATCTCCCAGGTCAAAAGGTGTATCCCTGCTAGCAGGATTCTAGGATGGGTGGGCAGTAGGGACATTGCTAGTAGGGACCAGCTGCTAGGAAAGACCAGATGGCTAGATACCCTTCCAGACCTTCTTCTGTCGTAGAGAGCCCCTCACATGCAGAGCCCCCATCCAAGTAGTTCCCCAGCCCCATACTTCCTGGGTGCATCCTGTGGAATGCCTGCCTGTCCCTTAGGCACAGCAGGGTTGGGCATGTCTGAGCGTGACCCTGTTTTATGGGCTGGGCGTTAGACATGTCCGGGATTCATGTGGTCATTGGATGACATGCTCAGGCGTGTACTTTGTCCGCCACTGCAGATCTGGGCAGAAGACACAAGTGAGCCATGACGGGGGTTGGCTTGGGAGTGGGGGGGGGGGGTGATGCACAAAGAACGTGTATGGATGTGGGAATGAGATGCCACATGTGTCCACAGATTCAGGGAGGGCTCAGAAGGCAGAGCCATTATAGCTCTTTCCCTGGGCTAGAGGAAGACTCGGGTGTGGAGACACTGAGTGCCTCCTTTCCCTCTCCCTTGAATCTTCAAGGCAGAGGGGCATCCCCCTCTCCCAGGCCCTCAGCCCACGAGTCTGGGGAAGATTGCACTTGGGCAGGAGGAAGCTGGGCTCCAGCACCCTCGTATGTGTGTTGGGGGAGATGGGATTGTCCCCTGTCCAGATCCAACTCCGAACTTTGGTCCCTTTTCTGCTGCCCTTCCCCCTGCCTGGCACTGTGAGACTGGCCGCAGCCCGCCCCGTCACCATGGTTACCACTGCTTGGTTGCTGGTGGGAGGCGGGGCACAGGGCTGATTTAGCCAATCTGAACACTGGGGGGGAGGGGCGAGGTCGGAGCCAAGGTCCCTGGGGGAAGCGGCTGTTCCTAGCCTGCTGTGAGCCCAGAGGTGGCTAAGGGCCAACCCAGGGGTCACCCTGGGGGTCAGCAGACCATAGGGTTTTCCACCCCCCCCCCTCCAAGTCTCTAGGCAAAGATCTCTCTCCTTGCTCCACCGAGGCCCTTTCTCCTAATGGCTCATTAATTATTCAGGACTAGATCTGGAGAGGGGTTGGACTGGAGCTCCTGCCCTTTGTCCTCCCTGCTGGGCCCTGGTGGGGCTAGAAGGGCAAGAGGGAGGGGAGGGTATTTCTCCCAGGACATGCGGGTAGTGGGTAATGGGAGCATTGAGGTGCTGGCAATGAGAGGGCTGGACAAGCCAGAGTAGGGTGGGGTTGGAGGGGGTGATCTCCAGGCCTGGTTGGAGAGAACTTGAGCCTGTAGGGGCAGGTTGGGGTAGAAGTCATCAGGTGTCACTCCCACATTGGCAGGGAGGTGAAGGCTTGTTAAGAGTTAGGTGTGGTCAGTAGCCCTTGGACATTGCTCCCCCACCCCCACCCTGGACACTTTTAGGACCTTCACACAGGGAGCTTGAAGGCAGTGGGAGGACCGCCCAGCTGGGCTTTTGGAGTCCACACATCCTGGAAGAATAACTGCCTTTCCCCCGCTTCACACCCAACATGCCCCAACCTGTACCCCTCACTCTCATCCCCCCAAACCTGCTCGTCTTCCTGTTTTCTCTCCTGGCGAATGGCATTACCACCCACCCAGCCATCCAAGTCAGAAACCTGGGACTCCTCCCAGCCTCCTCCCTCTCAAACCCCACATCCAATCCATCACCAAGATCTGTTGTTTCTACCTTCTAAATATCTTTGGAATGCATCCACGTCTATCTCTGCTCCCTTCACCCAAGCCACCCTCAGCTCTGGTTTGGGCTTTTGTATGCAATAGCCTCCTGATAGCTTCCTTGCCTCCAGTCTCTTTTCTAATAATCCATTCTTCATTCCAAAGTAAGAGTCATGTTGCAAAATGAAATCCTGATCATGTCACCCCCAGTTTAAAACCCCTCACTCTCCTCTGTTGCCTTCAGGATCAAGTCTAGGGGTCTTAGCCCTTCTTCAGACCCTGCTTTGCCAGGTGTCTGCTAACCTCATCCTGCACTCTGACCCCTACCCACACCCCCGCCGTGCTGACTTCTCTTAGTTGCTCACATTCTTCCCAGACCTCTGTTCCCCTTGTTTCCTCTACTTGGAACACTCTTCCCATCCCTTCCACCTAACCAGTTCCTGCTCACCTGGAGACATCACTTCCTCCAAGAGCCTGGGTCATGTCTTATTCCTATGCTTCTGTTGAATTGCATGATTGTGCCCATCTGCTTTGGGTCTGCCTATTCCATTGGACTGTAAATTGGGCTCTGCGCCCAGGCAGAGAGCCATGGGACAGGGGCCTGGGCTGGGGCTGTGGTGACCTGGCCGGGGGAGGCAGGTCTGTCTTCCAGGCCTGCCTTAAACTACACATACTTTTGGGTCGTCCCCCTGTCATGGCCTGGCTTGAGCTGGGCTTGGGAGACTTCTAGCCAGGGGTGAGCAGCAGTTGTGGACAGGGCTGCTGCAAAAGGTAGGGCAGGCACCCCAGAGAATTGACGACCGGAGCAGTGAAGCGCGGAGCGGACAAATGTGTTTCTATAGGCCTCTTAACGAGACAAATGAATGGGGGCCTTGGCCTCTGAGGGGAGCAGAGGGAAGGGGGGTGGAGAAGCAGCTGCCAGAGTTAGCCCAGAGGCCCCATCATCACTGCCTAGTCAGCTCCAATGGAGACCTGGGCACCCAGGCACTCGGGGCTTGGGCAGTTCCCCCAGCCTGGGGCTTTGTGGCTTCTCAAGGGGGAGGCTTGTGGGGCCAGAGGCGGTCCTGAGCAGGAAGAGGTTTCTGCTGATCTGCCATGCGTGTCAGGTCTGGATGGGATGAATCCACACAGGCCCGCCTTCGGAACCTGCAGTGTGGGTTGTTACTGCGGGTGCTGTGTGGGGAGCTCACTGGCACAGAGGCAGTGACCTCAGCATCTTGGGAGGAGGGTTGGGAGGCTTCCTGGAAGAGGGGTGCCCCTGAAGGGTGAGTGGGCATTTGCTAATGGGGGTATGGCATAATGAGATGAGATTGGAGGAAGAAGCAAAAATGGGCCTGGCCTCCTCCATGGAGCTCAAGGGATGTAGGACCCAATTTGTTCCCAGACCACGTGGGATAAGCAGGGATGTAGGACCACATGACCAGGGTCCCAGTGTGGGGCCCTGGTTATAGCCCAGTTATTTGGAAACTTAGGAGCCGAGAGCAGGGTGCCTGATGGTTGGAGGGGTAGGTGGCGGGTGGGGACAAAGGCCTGAGTAGCTGAGGATGTGTCTGTCATATCATTGTCCCTCCCACCAGAGCCTGTGGAGCTGGAACATGCAGGGTGCTACGTGCAGTTCTACAGTGCCCTCCCACCTGTCCTTATAGGTAGAGAAGTCCTGGAGTCCCGTCTAGACTCTGCCCTCTGTGGGACTTCCAGCAGGTTGTTTTCTCTCTCAGGGCCTGTTTTCCTATTGCACAATGAGGCTAATCACTCCTACCTGGAAAGGTTAACTGAGGTCACCTGTTCAAGGCACCTGGCACGTATGTGCTCCCTCCATCAGAGACCAGGACCTAGGGCTCCCTGTGTGTCCCCAAGAACCCAGGGTTGTCTCTGAGCTGGCTTAGGGTGGGGTGGCTGGAGCAGTCATAGGAGCTGGCACTAATGGGTCCCCAGATCATTGGGCGGCTCAGGGCCTGGGAAATCACCTCTCCAGGAGCTCCCTCCCCTGCCTGGCAGTCCCTTGGCTACTGCATGTCTGCTCTCTGCTTCCGTCTGCTGTTTGTGTGGTGTGTATGGGTACTCCGCAGGGAAGGCACAAAATAGCAGTGAGGCTCCAGTGGAGGAGCCTTGGAGGTGGCCCAGTTTGGCTGGCCCCTAAGGGGTGTGCCCACCCACTACTAAGCCAGCCTGCTGTTTCCCTCCATAGGCCACTCCTTCCCACCTTGCTTAGTTTCTCAGTTCATGCTGCCTGAGAGCCCCAGGGCATGCTTCTGGCTGCTGCTGCCCAAAGGGCTGGGCCTCCCCATTGGTAGGAGAGGGTCAGGCTGAGGGGATCACATTCTGGTTGTGCAGAAAGCATGGTCTCAGAAGTTCTGTTCAGACCCTCACTGAACATCAGCTTTGGATCAGCACTGGACAGAGTGGTCAAGTCACCTGGTTTTATCCACCTGCCTGGGACCTGACCAGTCACCTTGGCATGTGATGATCGGTGCTGGGATGGGAAACCCTAAGTCTTCTGGATACAGAGCAGGCTCCCACAGGCTTGGGGGTGGGACACCTGAGAGAGGCAGAGCACACGTAAAGGCAAGGAGGTGCCCACGGGCCTGGCCTGTCCAAGCAGGCCTGGGTGGGGGGTTGCTATGAGGTTGCTATGGGGAGTCCACCTGGGCTGAGCTATGTTTCAGAGCACTGTGTGGCCCATGGCAGATGCTGTTTTTTGAAAAAGTCAAGATAGGTGAGTCTGGAGAGATTAACAGGAGCAAGTATGGGGAGGAGCTTGGGGAGACAAACAAGGTTTGGAGCTGGTGAGAGATATGGTCAGATTTCTGCTACTCAAAGGTCTGCCTGGTGAACAAAAGGGGAGAGGGCTTGGCAGGGCTCTGGGACTAGGATGAGCTGGAGTTTGGTTTGGTTTCTATGCTATGTGAAGTGCCCTCAGGTAAGGGGGATTTGAGGGGGTGTTGGGGAAAACCAGAGCAAGGCCAGAGCGAAGGGAGGGACTTGACCCTGGGCGGTACTGGGCTTGGGCTGCACTGCTAGTCTTGCTAGACTCTGGTGGGTGGGTGGCCAGGCGGGGCACTGGTCCCATTCCAGACTCCAAGGGGTGTTCTGCCTCCTCCGTGGCCCCAGGCCTTGGGCCCAGTCCAGCCTCCACATAGTACTAAGGCCTTTCCCCTTCTCCTCTCTCCTGACCCATACCTGGCTGAATGCCACTCCCCAGTTTCTGGTTCTTTGTTTGGCCCTGAGGCCCCGCCCCGCCCCCAGGCACACTTGCCTGGCCATTCTGGTTCAGCAGGTTCCAGCCTCTGGTTTCTGTGCAGACACGTTGATACAGGAGCCAAGATGGATTTCTACCCCAGGCTTCTCTCTGGTGGAGGCGCCTTCACCCTGTGTGTGAGGGGTACAGACTGCATCCTCTGCAGGCCTCCTCTTGTCTGTCTCTCCTTCATTTGTTCTGCACCCCTGCGTGCCAGGAAGTAGGTTGGGCACTGCAGCAGGGCAGGAGGCAAGGGAGGCATGGTGTCTGCCTGCCCAGGGCTATTATCCTAGGTGGGGAAGCAGCTGTGATTCAGTAGTCCCCAAAATGTGGAAAAAGTGATAACCTCACACACATACATAACAAACCATGAGCAGTGCTATGAGAGAGGCAGGTGGAGTTAGCAGAGAGCTTTAAACCAGAAACTGAGCTAATGGAGCTGGGGACATTGACAGAGGGGACAGAGGAACATTTCCTGTGGAACATTTTTAAATTGAGTTCAGAAAGGTAAATAGGAGTTAGTGGGTAAAGAAGTAGTTTAAGAGGTTTGTGGCAAAGGACCAGCCTATGCAAAGGCCCTGAGGCTACAGGAGATATTGCATATTCAGGGGATGGGAAGCCAGGGCTCTGGGGTCAGACCTGTCAGGGCTCTGTCTGCCATGATAGTTTAAGTTTTGAGAGCAGCGCGAGACCTTTGGAAAGTTTTGATCAGGGGAGAGAGGCTGTCAGTTCACCCTGGCTGCTGAAAAAGAATAGACTGGAGGGGGCAAGACTAGAGGCAGGGATACTGCCTGTTAGGTTGGTGGAGGGCCCAGTTAGGAGAAGCCAGTGTCTGGGCTGATGTGGTGGCAGTGCAGGAGCAGGGCAGGTGTGGGGGAGGGGGGCACAGAGTGTGCATTCATGGACAGGAGGTGCCCCCTGCCCTGGTGGAGCCTGCGTGGGCAGAGTCCTGCCTGAGGACCTAAGTGAAAGGTGCAGGCTCTGCGGACAACTGCAGACTGGGGGAGCCTAAAGCCTCCTTCAGAGGACAGTTGGGAGAGGGTGGGACAAACAGGCTTCCTGAACCTTTGTGTTGTCTCCATGCCACCCTGGTCCCCAGCGGGCTTGTGTGTTATCCCTACCAAGGCTGCTCTGAGCAGCTGCCCTTGCCCCCTCTAGCTACGTCAAGAGCGGTCAGATGAGTCCCAAACTTTAGGATTTGGAACGCTGGATCAAACCCTGGCTCTCCCCCCAAATCATTGTGCGATTTGTCCTTTATTTAACCTCCTGAGCCTCCATTTGAGAAATGGGGATGATACAGCCTACCTCCTGGGACTGTTTTAAGACCGACAATGCCAAGGAGAGTGATGGCTGCCCTCATGCGAGGCCCACCACATTTTGTCTTGCACAGACCCTGTCACCAGCACCATTGTGCAGATGAGAAAATGGAGGCTCAGAAAATGTGAGTGATTTGCTTAAAAATTATATAAAACCTCCAGAGCCCACTGGGCCCTGGGGTGCTCAGAAAGATGGGTTCCTCCCTGCTCCCCACAAGGGTAAGCCCTCCCTACACTCTGTACCTGCAGCTGTCACTCCTGATCCTAGTATTTCCCCCGGACCCTCCCCACCTCGGAGGCCTGCCCCATCTGCTGTCCCTCCTCTCTCCGCTGGATTGGTGCCCTCTTCCTGTGTGCAGGCTTCTTCCCATCAGCATTTAAACATTGGCTTTCACATCTTAGAAAAAAAGAGAAGCGAAAATGTAAAAAACCTCCTCCAACCCTCATCCTCTCCAGGTGCCATATTTTCTTTATCTTCCTGTCACAGCCAGTCTTGTTTACATAGTCACTTAACTCTTCCCTCCACTTCTTCACCTCACTCTTACTCCTCGGCCTCCTTTGCTCTGGCTTTGGCACTCACCGTGCCACTGACCCTGCTCTTGACGAGGCCTCCAACAATACCATGCGAACAGTTTTGTGCCTGGTGTTTTGGAATCAAACAGGTTTGAAATCCAGTCTCAGATGTGCTGCTCGTTGGCTGTGTGACCTTGGACAAGTGACTTGACCTTTCTGAGTCTGTAAACTGGGGATAATGCGATAAAGTACCTGGTGCAGAGTGGGTGCTTAGCAAAGTACTTTCGTCATTGCACACGCACGTTTCTGTGCCAGGGTCCCAGCCAAGCCTGGATGCATCAGCACTGAGCAGGTGGACTGAAAGGTCATTTCCCACGGTATTAACCTTCCTCTAGCTGTTCATTGGCCTGATTAATAGGAAATGGATCCTCTGTCAGGATTAACGAGGTGTTGCTATGTCTTAGTGAAGGCTGGTTTTCTCTGGTCTTGTGACCCTGGGTGGTAGGATTCATAGGACAGGTGCTCCAGGTGGGCTCGTGGTGATGTGGGCATGGCAGTGCAGTGGCTGAACCCCCTCCTTCCTCCCCTCCCCCTGCCTCCCTGTGGACACTTTGGGGAGACATCCAGGCTGTCAGAAGGCAATAATCCTGTCAGTGGGGGCAGGGGGCAGGGTCAGATTTACAGGAAAGCATTCACTTGGGAAGACGTCCAGCGATACTTAGGAGGTGGAATGTCTAGACCTTTGGGACTGCTGGTATGTGGGGGCCGGAGGAGAGGAAAAGCCATGGTTTCTGGCTTGAGCATTGGAGTAGATGGAGGTACCATCACTAAGGTGGAAAGCAGTGGAAAGAAACAAGTCTGGGGTAGATACTGGGGCTGTTCCCAGCAGCTGTCAGCATGCCTTTGTCCTAGAGCTTGGAATTGATGGGGGAATGGGAGACAAATGAGTAGCGGTTAAAGCATGGACCCCAGACTCAGAATGCCTGAGTTCAAATCTCAGCTCTGCCACTGTGTCACATTCAGCAAATACCTTAACATCTCTGTGCCTCAGTTCTCTTCTTTATAAGCAGAGGTAATTACAACATCCACCATATGTGCCTACAGCTGTTTGAACAGTGCCTGGCACATAGTAAGCACTATATAAGGGTTAGGTGTCACTACTGTTATTTCTTCTACAGATCTTTTTTGCCACAACCCCATCCCTGTGACTGCCACCTAGTGTTGGGCCTGTCTGCAGTGACCGTCCTGTGATGACTTGGTGTCTCTCTCTCTCCAGGCAAACCTGTCTTCGTTAAGGTCCCTGAGGACCAGACTGGGCTGTCAGGAGGGGTGGCCTCCTTTGTATGCCAAGCCACAGGGGAACCGAAGCCACGTATCACGTGGATGAAGAAGGGGAAGAAAGTCAGCTCCCAGCGCTTCGAGGTACATCCTCGGGTGGGAAGTGGCAGGCAGGGCTCAGGGTCTGCCTACTCCAGAGTCTGGTCCTACATCCGCTCCCCTTGGTGTCTGTCTCTGTCTC